>NC_072734.1:43815605-43932853 GCF_026930045.1 Uloborus diversus
ACCTTGTCATAAGTAAAAATTGAAAGTGTAAATTTTGTAAAATTAGAAAAAGAAGCAAACATACGACAATGTAAGCCTTATTTTTTAATTTTCGCCGACGATGATGTAAGAGCAATTTTTCTGTTTTCGCCAAATAAAAGTAAAGGGAAAATTCATCAAGCTGAGCGACGTACCTGTAACTAAATAATATCAAAAGAGCAAATATGTATTACAATCTTACCGATATTGTGAAAATAAAACAATTACTGTCGAAATCTTGACGATTGCGCCATTAAATACCACCTTTAAATATGCAGTAAAATACTATATAATTTATAAACAACAAGGTTTCCTTCTCAGACTTTTTTTTTTTTTTTTAAATTTAAAGGAAGAGTAATGTTCGAACCCTTCTCGATATCAACTCACATTAAACGTCTCAAAAAATTTATACGTAATCCCTGGGGCCGACTTACTAAAAGTGAGACCAAGGCTCAAAATGCTTTGGAGTTCCCTGTGCTTCGGGGATGCATTTTACCAGAAGTGAACGCCAATGAGAAATAGTTGAATACTGAGTTGGGACCAGTTTTACCTGAGAAGGGAATTTATTTTACTTGAGAAACAGACCAGGTACGCCGTTCCGGCATCAATTCACCTGTACTACACATCGGATAACCATATCAATGAAATTTTACGTTAAAGATTGAAAAAACATCACTTTTTACAGCAGAAATAATACGTCAACTAATGTAAACAAATGATTTCCCCCGGTTACACTACAGCGCCATCTTACGGGCAAGGCGGCGCCTTTGATCTTTTGAGAAATGTCTGAGCCTGATAAGACACGCATCGAGTGAAGCCTTGGTCTATCTATATAACAGGTCTACCATTCAGTGTTGCAATTCCGGTCCAAAATATTTAATTCGCATCTTTACTTACGTGTATTGGCAATGATATGGTTACTAGCAAGCGTAGAGCGCAATTGTAATTCGCTTCTTGATTATCAAAACGTGGAAATGAGGCAGAAATAAGATGCGCCATAGTGCATCATTTGTGACGTCATAAATGACCTCCCCTTTTTGAAGAATCGGACATTTTAAAAACTTAATTAAAAAATAACTGCTGGGAAAATAAAAGTATTTTCTGAGTCCATGTTATTTTTTTTTTTTTTTGCTTATTCTATCAATTTCAGTGACAAAAAGTACTACTTTTGACTGAAGGAAACAACCCCATTGAACTCAATCAAATTGAACTCATTCCTTCGCATTGACTTCTGTTTCATTGTAAAAGTAGCAAAATTATAGATTTTTTTAATGAAAATATGCCATAAGATCTGATGGATAATGATTTACATTGAACATATTCAAGCGTATCACGCGACGGCCGGCGTCAAGAGTGGCAAACTCAAAATTAAAAAAAGCATTGGTGAAAATCCAATATACTAGATTTAAAGACCATGGTGGCCTGACTAGTACGGTGTTAGACTTTTAACTAGGCTGGGTTTCAATGGCAGGCTGTTTTAGAACCTCCGTTATACCTAATGGTGACTGGGGCGCATTGAACGTGACGTACTTACCAAGTACTCCAAGTTCCTATTCCTAATCAAAGGCTGCAAGGGTGTTGGATCAGAGAAGACTCGACTCCCCGACTAAATCAATAAACACAGCTAACTTCAGAGCCCCAAAGAACCGGTTAAACTACGTGGTAAAAACGAAGAACCGTGCAATATAGTCTGCTACTTCAGGTAGATTTATTTTTCAAGTTCGACAAAAGCGCAAAGTCACTTAGGATGTTATATTTACTGGTAAATTTTTTAAATTGCAAATTTATAGCATAGAGTTGAAATTTAAGAAACTTTCTTTTTAATTATGAAGTGTCATTGATGTCTCACTATTGATTACATCGTTTATATCCCACAATGCAAAAAATGCATAAGCTTTTACGAATTTTGTGACAAGAAAAAGCAGTAAATGTAGAGTTTAATTTAAGAATTACTTTATGTTTTCAAATTTTTAAGAAGAGGTAATATTTTTGCTCTTAAGCGAGTTACTACAGGGTGCAAAATGTCATGACTGTTAAGATTTAAAACAAAATAATGCTTCTGAATGAACTTGAATCGAAGAGAAAAGTAGCATTGTTCATAAAAACAACTTTTTTAACTATATACATACCAGATATCCAAGATCCATTGAATAACCTAGGTTCGTATTCTCCATTAATAATTTCTTCTAACGTAAATCTTGGATTTTTTACTCTTGGCTCTTCAGGACCTAAAAGAGAACGAAAGAGAAATTTTACTCAATACACATTCAAAATTATTTTGCACATAATGAAATATATGGGAAGATATCTTTTGCAAATGTCATAACGTCAAATCATAGCCTCGTGGCATATGCTAGACTTGATTTGGTAGATTAGAACAAAAGTTTCCTAACATATGTTAAATTTTAAGCGGAAACTATGAACCGGCTTCATCGCAAAATAATGCTTTATCTGTAGAAATCTCAAAAAAAGAGAGTAATTTGCATATTGAAGCGAAAAAGTTGTACACTTATTACAAAAGGCAAAATTGTTCTATGAGAGCAAGTGAGTCTAAGAGAAATGAAATCGAAAATTTCTCGGAAATTGAGGTGAATTTCAGTACGTCTCGAAGAACCATTAAAAGTCTGAGAAACGTTCCCTCTCTCTTCGCAATAAGAATATCTTAAAACAGAACTTTAAAATCGAAAGAAGCAGCCATAGAGACTTGTTAATTTCAGTTGATGCAATTGTAAAAAAAATAAAATCATAGTAATTTGCATTAATTATTTTTGAAACCTTTTGGAAGTGAAAAACGAAACAAAATTTTACTAGTTAACTCATTGAACCATAAAATTCTGAAAGTGTAAAGTGGGAAAAAAGTGAGTTCTCTGAAGTTAGGGTTTATTACACGAGTGTTGCCATCCTTTTAAATTAAGCAATTGCGGGAAAAATTTTAGCAACATTAACTAAATAAATAAAGTTTGTGATGAAATAAAAGTATTTCTCTGTGTGGAATAATATGTCTTAGACAAGAATTTGGTGAAATCTATTTAACCCAATATATTTAGTATTAATATGTTTATACGATTAAACTGTGTGACAAAATTTTACCTTTATTCTCTAACATTGAATGAGATAGCTAATTTATGTCAAGTCGGGCCTGCCAAACATGAATATATAAACAAAATTTTTGTTACACGTACCATTTCAAAGTTATGTCAAATTTAATTTCCAGAAATGGCTAAAAACTGAAATATTTAAATCAAATCTAAACATGTTTATTTACTTATATTTTGCATATTGATGCGGACATAGTAATATGATATGCCTATTACATACATACATTGTGAGGAGAGATAGCATAGGTTTTATCATTGAGTACAAAAAAAGCCACATTTTATAAAAGAAAACGAGGAAATATTAACTTTTCCTTTCGCGGATAGTGAAATCCTCTTGAGTTAGAAACCAACAGTAATTTCCGAACATTTTTTCCATTTCATTTTCCTTTAGTCCAGTCAATAGATACATTTTACCTTGCAAAAAATGGGGTCAAAGATTTTATTTTTTTAATTTGTACATATTGATGCCGACATGGAAAAACCAAGTTATCCAACACGAAAGACCCCGGGAGAACTTTTGGGGGCCGAAAAACCACAAAAATTTATGACTTTTTTTGTTTTTTCCAAAATATCTCCGAAATGGTTCAACTTAGAAAAAAGTTTTAAATGTAAAGTTTAAAGAACATAAAATTTCCTACAACTTTTGTATTTACAACTTTTTTGTAGCACAAATAACAAGCTTGCTATAGCTCTTTGAAAATAGGCAGTTTTCCTCCACTCCAAAAAAAAAAGCCTTCACACTGACAGCAAGGCGTCATAATTATTAGAACTTGAATAGAAACTTTAATTTCAGAGAGTTTATCGGCAATTAGATTAGTTTGAGTTTCTTGCTCCCCCCCCCCGCTGGACACAGTAGCAATTCTGGCTGACAGATTAGTTCCCATTAGGCTCCAAAAACAAACGATGTATTATGAAACTGAAATACATATATACGCATTCATTTAAAGCACATACGACGATACAATAATAATTTTTAAAAAAAACCTTCCCCACTGCTCACGAACTAACTTTTCTGATCTGACAGAGGTAGTCTTCATCAGACTCCAATAATAGATGATATATTGTTGTTTTTAACTGAATTACACAATATACACATTCATTTGAGGGATATAATTCGTACATTCTAGATTAATTATTGCAAACAAAGATGCGATTTTTAAATATTAATGTGAAGGAATGAATATTAGGCAGCTAATAAGCAAACAATCAGCACAGTCATGCATCCTATGCTCTGATACAATAATAATAATAAACCCTCCCCCACCGCTCTCGAACTAATGTTTCTAGTCTGACAGAGATAGTCTTCAGTCAGACTCCAATAACATATGATTTATATTGCAGTTTGTAATTGAATTACATAATCTTCTCATTCATTTAAAGCACATAATTCGTACCATCTATTCTGTTACAAGCGAAAATGCAATATTCGAATATAAATGTGAATGAATAAATATTAGGGTGATAATAAGCAAACAATAGACATAAAAATGAATAAATAAAGGTACAATAGTAATACGTAATAAACACTTTGAAAAAATTCTGCAGAAACTGACTTTTTGAGGTATGAAAAACCCAAAAGAATTACCTTACAAATTGAAAATCCAACTGTAGAAGATTAATACATACATCTAAATTACAGAGAGATTCATTCGACCTTAAAGCAAATAGAGAAATGACAACAAAATACACTGTTTATCTTCTTCGAAGCCGTTTTGAAGGTCCAGGTTCTCCCGGTTCAGAATCTGTAGGGGGTAGAAAGAAGCTGTGGTCCTTTAATTGTTCATCTCCTTGTTGCGGTAATTCCAAAAGCTCCTGGAACAAATCATCTTCTTCAGCAGTCTCATCCAAAGATGAAATTTCTGCAACATTTTCACAATTTGTGCCACTGCAGTGTTTGCACGTGCTGGAGCATTTTAAACCTGCCTTGTAACAAGAACAGACTCCAGTACAATTTTTCTTGCAGGTACAAGGTACAATCTTTAAAAGATTCTGAGTAACTGAATCTCTTTTCGCGTCAACATGCCTTAGACCTTGCGTCCTGCGTTCCCAACCCCATTTCTCTGGATCAATTATGTTGCCCAACCAACTTTGAATTTGGTGGTAGAACCGATATGAGTGATAACGTCCAGCATCCCCCTCCCTCCCCGCACGTTAGAGGTAGCCCTGCAAGATTTATCTTAACCCTGTATACTAGTTTTATAAAAAGATTAAATTGCAAAGTATCCAAAGATAGGTTCAAATACTTTACGTCACCTGTGTATAATATTTGCAAAATGTTTTCTCCAGCTGCAGCTAAGGAAGGCATCATGATGACAGATTGGGTCCATAAATTCTTCAATAGCTTCCTTAATTTCAGGAGGTTTTTTTTTTTGACTATTTTGTACAACTTAATTTTGCCTTGGCCAAAGATTGCCGAAGTCGCATCACACCCACTAAACGCATGGATGAAAAGAATATTGCTGGGGTCAAACTCAAAAGATTTAGTGGGGAAAGAAACAAATCACAAGCATTCCCTCTTCCAGGTTTTAAAAAGAACAAGTTGCTGAAAGCATGTCCTAAATCTGTCATTAGTCCTCTTGCCCACTATAACAACCTTTTCAATTTCTTTTGCCTTTGAAAGAGCAGTAAGTGAGTGAGTCGGCATCATCTTGAGTCTGCCTGACTTCAATGCCACATTCTCCGAAATATGTCTCAAGAAGTAGAATAAGACAATTCTTTTTGTTATAATTTGCCAGAAATCTTTCTTGAGGAATTTAGTTAACATGTAAGGTTCAATCATTACTTCAAGGGAAGAGATTGATTGCTCATTGATATAGCATTTGTGACAAGAGAGGGAAACTCGAAGTGATGATTCAAGAAATGTATAGTTCAATGACATTCTGCACCTCATCGTTTCATATTTTTGCAACAAGTTTTGCTCCAAAAACTTAGCGTTTTCAGTTTTATGACTGAGTAAAAATCCTCGAATTATCTCTTTTTGATATGACCAAGTCACTATAGTTCTTTTTGGGTGAGATTTTTGGTCAATGTCATTGTTCCTCTTAAGCTTTCCTATTTGTGCGCCGACGAAAATGCCTTCTTTTAATTTAGTATCACTCAATTTGGGAAAAATTCTTTTCAAACACAAAAATCCTTTGCCACTTTTATGTATAGCTTTGACAAAATTTTTCGTGAAACCAAGTTTTAAATGTTGGGACAGAAGAATCATTTTGTTGCGGAATAAGAGATAAATTTAAAAAATGAGTGTAGCCACTTCAGAAACTAACAGCAGTTCTAATTGAAATAAATATTATGTTAAACAATAACGGTTGCAGATGGTATTTATCACTAAATCCTATACTAACAAGCTGTTTTATACTTCACATTATTGAAATAAATGTGAAATTAAATTATTTTTGTCACATTATAAGCGAGGGTGCACGAAAATGTTGTAGATGCTGTAACAAAAAAAAAAAAAAAAAAAAAAAAAAAAAGAAAAAAGTGTAGTGTTAGACACCCATATCATTTCGCATTTTTGGTTACTATTAAATAAATAATTCTTTAAACGTGATAGTATTCATGTTAGAAAAATCGTATCACACATTGGTATTAAAAAAAGAAAAGCTTTCTTTAATGAACATACTTTTTACTTCCTTTTACAAAAAAGGAAGTATTGTATTCGCGAAAAAAAATTTCACCCAAAAATCGGCCTTAATTTCCATTTTGCTCACCCCCGAATGAATGTTGAGTTTTTTTTTTCAACCCGACCACACGTGGATATGTGCCTAGGAACGTACAGACACCCGAAATACCCATTTTGACGATCCCCGAGTTAATTGCAACGAGTTTTCTCGTGACGTCTGTATGTACGTATGTATGTGCGTATGTGTGTATGTATGTCGCATACCGCAAGAACGGAGTCTCTTAGAAAGTTGAAATTTGATACGTAGACTTCAAGTGGGGTCTAGTTTTGCACCTTCCTTTTTGGTTGCATTCGGATGCTCCAAAGGGGGTCTTTTGCCCTTTTTTTTGGGGGGGGGGGAATCATTGTTAATTTCGATGTAAACTTAAGTGGTGTTATAATTTGGCTGACACTTGGCGATATATAGCTAGTCTTTTGGTCGCCAATTTGGCGAAAAATTTGGTGATTTTTTTTTTTTTAAATCTGGTTTCAATTTGGCCACTGTTAGTGATATTTAGAGAGTAAACTATTGAATCACATTAAAATTACCAGGAAAAGGAATTCATGTAAGTCACACATCAGCTCGTTTTTTTTTTTTTTTTTTTTTTTTTTTCCATTCTAAAAGCTAAAACATTTTAACCAATGTTTTATTTCAATAATCATACATTTTAAAAACCATTTAAAAACAAAGCAATAAAAGAAAGAAAAAGAGCGTCTCGAGATTTGGAGTCAAGATAGAAAAAACTATATTTCTCATTGTTTTGTTGATTTACGTTCAGTGCGACATTGCATAAGAATGCAGTTATAACATGTAAAAGGAAATTATTACGCAAAATTTACATTAAAGCTCATTTGGTGTTTAAAAATTCGAAATGTTATGTATGGTAATACTAACAGATTTGCAGTTTTTAAGTAAAACTAATTTCATTCAAATAAAAATAAAAAAAATATGTTAAAAAAATTTCGATTTTTGTTTTTTTATAAAATGAAAAAAAAAGGGGTGTAACAAATTTTAAATGATGAACCCTCTTGAAACTTTCAAGTGACTTTTCTCTACATACAGTGGCTCCCAAAAGTATTCGTACACTTTGAAATATTTTAGTAAAACCAAAATAACGCGAAACTGAATTCGGATATGAAGTCCAATACATTTTTACATCATTCATCCCTATATAATTCTTAATATACCACAGTAGTTTTTTAAAAATATCTTTTTTTTAAATGGGTCAAAAAACGAAGAGATAGAGAAATATTAAGCCACAAAAAGTCTTCGTACGCTCAAATATTTTCGAAAAAAATTCATGATAAAAATTATCATAGGGCATTTTTTTTTATTAATTTTGCATTGTTTTGCCCTTTAATTCATTGGGAATTTTTTTTGTTTATTTATTCCCTAATATTTTCCTTACTATTTTTAAATGGCTAGTATTCGCAAAAAACAACAAACACCACTTGAAATTTACATTTTTTGCTCACAGTAGCTGTAAATTGGTTTGAAATGTCTCTAAATTAGTTAATTTATTCCATTCTATAGTATAGTGCTTGATAAAATGATTTAAAGAAAATAATAGGACCGAAAACAAGGGAAGAAAAGGTCAACCGGCAAAGTTAAAAAAGCGTGATCGGATATTTACAGTTAAAAAAAATGTGAAAAATGCGCATTTAAATGCTGTAAATGTTTCTGCAAAGTTTAATGAAAAATTGTACATTTAATTTTCACCTAAAATCTTTCGACAAATACTTAGATTAGCTGGATTAAATGGGACCCCTACCCGCAGAAATGTTCGTGTTCGTGCGAAAAGCAGAAAGTTTACGTTTTTCGTTGCAAAATGTATGATAAATAAACTCCAAAACGTTTTGGAATAACGTCTTACTTACAGATGAAAATAAATTCAACATTTTTAGTTAAATTATTGTATAATTGTAAATATGATAAAAAATGAGGAACTTAATCTTAAGAACTTAGTTGGATCAGTTAATCAGGAAGGTAAAGGCGTTCTTGTGCGAGGGTGCATATCGGCATCAGGATTTTGTAGTTTAGAATTTTTTGATGAGCTAATGAATCATGCTGTTCATTTAAATATCTTAAGAAACAATTTTAAACTCTTAACAGAAAATTTCGTTATCGGAAATAACTTTTATTTTTTTATCAAGATAACGATAAGAAGCACTCGGTTTACAACCTATTGCGTTTAGTGCCTTCAAAATTGTCCTTCAGTTTCGAAAATATCCCCTCAACCTCCAGATTTGAACTTCATGTAACAAATTTAGAGATTATGAAAATACGCCTTTGAAACGAAAAGAGAAATAGAAACAGTAAGACTCGAAGGCGGGTTGAACTTACTCAGAAATGACACAGAAAAAAAAACACACACACACACACATTGAAATGTATTACCAGACGTTTAAAAAGTGTTGTTGATATTGCATGATATTCTACTAAATAATAAATAACTTAAAAAAAACTAGATTATTCAATAATATATAGACATTTTTTAAAGTGTACGAAGACTTTTGTGAGATAAAATTTCCGGCACTTTTTGGTTTTTGATTTTTAAAAAAATTATATTTTATTAAAATTTTTCGTACAGTTTTGTTAAAAATTGATCATAGATCTTATAATTAAATACTTATTCCGAAACATTAATTCTAACCAATGGATAGGGGTCTATTTCATTAAAAGTCGTAGGTGTACGAACACTTTTGAGAAGACACTGTAGTATAAAATAAAGTCTCTAAAAAGTGTCTGTGTGTTTGAACTCTCAAAATTCGAGAACTACCCGGCCGATTTCGCTGAAATTTTCAGTTTGTTCTATTAAGTCCTGAAAAGGTTTGCAGACCGGTTCGAAAAAAAATAGATGAATTGTTCTTCTTTTATTCCAATTTAGGTACAATTTTCGCATAAATTTCCGAATTACGCAATTTGTCTCAACGCTCCAACTAAATTACGCAGGAGTTATTTTGCGCATTTCAATCGAACTTTTTTAGGCTTAGTTGAAATTTAGGCACTACTTTCGTCATTAAATCCGTCAATGAAAAGTGAAGGAATCGACCCACAGTTTTTTTTTTTTTTTTTGATACCATTGGAAAGAGCTCTTTTTTTTTTACTTCAGACCTAAAGTCGGAAGTTTAATCCTCTATCTCAATTAGAAAAAAGTTACAAGTGAATTAAATGAAGTTGAAAAATCTGCTCTCTAATCGAGTTTTTAACCATTTTATTTTGTGTTTCCACGGTGACACTTTTTCAATTCATCTTTCTCATTTTATCTTAATTTCTTGAAAGTATTTTAATATCTGTCGTCATTGTTTGGGAAGGGAAGTTTTGCATGATGTTTTTGGTTTTCTTTCATTTAAGCCTAGTTATTGAATATACTTCGCTTGACATAATAGTTATTTTCGAGATATACCGGGCAAAGCCGGGTAACGCAACTAGTTGTTATATAATATACATAACTCCAATTATCCACATACGCGGAAAACAAATGTTTAACAGTCAAGGGATTAGGGGGACTAATTTCTACTTTAAGTAATGATAGCATTCTTAAATAGAATGTAAGCATCATAAAATACAGAAAATTAAGTGAAACTCAAGCAAATATCATAAAAATACTTTGTAAGCAGACGTTATACACAAGAAACATTACATAAAATTCATAAAAAATATGTATACGTCCATCTAACGACTAAGAAAAGTAGGAAGGCTAAATAAAACTCTTTTTGATTGTACGACTGCATAGAAAGTAACAAACATATAGTCCAGCGAAAAGAGTAATAAGCTCATAGTTTGTACAAATGTCTCCAAATAAAGTAAATAGATTTCATTTTTCAAATTCAAATTGTATCAATAAATTCTAAGTGATGCATAGAATTTAATATCTTCTTTTCAATACTTTTTTGCTGCATTCAGCCTCAGAAATCCATATTTTTTTAACTACTGAATGTCAACACATAAAAGGTATTCTATAACAGACACGTGACAGCAGTATTCTTGAGTGCAAACTATAAAAAGATGGATCGCGCACTCGATCACTATAGTCCGAGAGCACTTTGACGTTGAAGGTGATGGATATAGTTCAGTACTATTATACATTTTCCGATATGGAAGGGTCCGGACGAGTTTGGTCCTTATTCGATTGTTGAAAGAGGAGATTTTATTCAAGTAGATAGAATGAAATAAAGAATAAAAAAGTTCTCTCGGATTTTTTTCCTATAGAAAAATGAAGGAAAAAAATTTCTAAATAAAAACTAAATAGAAAGACAATAAGGTAGTTCCACGGGTAACTGACTGATTTTTACAAAGTTAAACAATTCGTATTTTGTAACATTAGCCTCAAAACATTCGTTATTAAAAATATTTTCGTCCTAGTTTATTAGCTTAAGATCGTATTTGAATTTCGTCAATGTATTTTGATGGTTTAAACAGTTAAAAACATGGTAATTGACTGACATCAATGAACTTGATACTTGTCAGTGAGTTACCTCGATTTTACTTTTTTATGTCGCCTAATATTTTGGTAACTTAATTATTCTATTAAATTCATCTTTAAACCAGGATAAAACTTTCAAAAAACGTTTATTTTTTGCTGAATTTTACAAAAACTTGTTGGTTTTGCTTTGTGAAGCAAAAGATCTATTGACCGGAGATTTTCGGAGGGCTGTGTGTGACTTTCGGTTTCTGTGTGTGTGCGTGTGTTTCGGCGGGTTTTAACCGCCTTTCCAAATTTCACCCTAGTAATTTTCACTTGTTCCCTAAGTTAAAGGAACATTTGGGTGACCAACGCTTCCGGAGCAATGACAAAATCAAGGAAGGTATGAAGAGCTTCCTCAGTGGGTTGGCGCTGCAGTTTTACGACATTGACATACAGAAATAGAAGCATCAGATACAAAAGTGAGTACAAAAAAAAATCGGAGTACATAAAAAAGAAAGATCAAAGGTTCTTACTAACGGTGCAAATTTCTATGAGAAGAAACCGGGTTGTTCATTTGTAAAACTGTCGAGAACCATAATTATGGACCCACCCTCGAACATATAAAAATGCTTGCACATGAAACTCAATGGAGTAAACTGAAGTAAAATATCAACTGACAAAAATGTTACAACTTTAGAACTGTATAAAGCTAAGAAGAAAATCTTCTTGAAAAGTGCTGCTTATTTTAGCCATAAAAATATATTAAACAATAACAAAAACGGGTGAAAACATCTGTATAAGATGTTATTTTATTTTGTGAGGCAGTTATACAGACAAAAATAAAATTGAAACACGGAAACCGAACATGACAGAAGAAATAATATTTATCAAGAAAGTGCGAATTCTACTTCACCAAGGAATGTACTCTAAATTGAAGATGAGGCGGAAAGGAGAGTCATAAATAATTCAGCAATCCCGTGACAAACACTAATTTCGTTGCTAAAAATTCAATTCATTTAAGTCTGAAAAGTCAGACCTTTTTTTTCTTTAACTCAGTTTACAAGAAATGAAGTTCAGTATCCAAAAAAAAGAAAAGAAAAGAAAAAAAAAAACACTAAAGCACCCATCTCCCTTATTTTATATTTTTGATGGTCTATCCAGCTGGAAATCTTGGCTAAAATCTGATACCAATTAGTTTTAAAAGCCATTTGAAGTTTTCTATGCTTTGTCAGCCAAATCATGTGATATCTACCGGGGAGAGGTTTGGAGGAATCAAATTTATCATCGGTTCAAAGCGTCTTCTCTGTATCAAAACTAATTGAAAATAACTTTGATCAAATTGATTCTTTTGATGAAATAATTTCAAATTTTAACATTTATTACCAAGAAATGTCATTTGTTTTTTATTTACGTTCAGCGTTGTTGTTTGAGCTCGCAGAGTTATTATGGAAAACAGATTTGATTTTACGCAAAGTTTTTATTTTTAAAATTTAGTTGAATATTTCGACATCAAATTGCGTAAACCATCATATAAGATAGACTTGCGAGAAATATGAAGGTAGCTGGAACGGATTATCTGCTTTTATACCAAAATAAAATATGGAAAGTTCTACTTTATTGGTCTTGTAAATACAGCAGTTTAAAACTCTTGTTTCATTCTAGTTTGCTACATCTACTGGGCAAGCAACAAATAATTTTTCAGATTTTCCGCGGTATAAATGCAACCCCAATCCTCACAACTGTTGTCTATTGATGCATCAAATTATACAATCCAATATTACAGTATGTTTGGAAGATTGCTATTTTCTTACATACGAAAATACGTTCAATCGTGCTAAGTTTTATTGTATTTTTTCTTAAAAGTAATTCGCATTATTAGATCCCTACATGGTTAATTATTTTCTGCTACAAGTCATTATAAACGCTAAATGTTTATTTCTGAAACTTAGTGTCCGTGGAATACTTCAGTTTCAAACCCAAGTGGCCTTTGAATAAAGAAACAAAAGCTTTGTTGTTAATAAATCTAAAGAAAAAGCACATGATCGGCGTTCTTGTAGCTAAGCGTTTGTTTTTGACCACAAAATGTAATTTTGGGCTGAACCTCATTAGTGGTAATTACCACTAATCTGATTAAGTTAAAGATGTTACTAAAGCAATTCCTTTACGTTTGTCAAAACTCATAACGGACACAAAACATAAACATGATCTCATTATATCAGGGACCACTTTTATGATTTATATAAAAACAAAATAAAGGAGAATTAGTAATTTGTATTTCTCAATCAGAGTTTCTCCACCATGAATTAGTGGTCAAAAAGTGTAAATAATACGAATAAAACACGCCGTCTTATATAACATTTCGTTCATCGACAGATTCCTTGTTTGCTGCATGTTCCATGCTAACTAAAAATAAGTGGACAAAAATAAGGAAGGGATATGCTCACCCGGCGAGAGCAGGACCACGGAGGTGATGATGAGGGAACAGACGGTTGCAATGACGAGTAAGGCTATACAAATACCTCTCCAGTTTCGTTGCTCTTCTTCTTCGGAGCCCAAGTCCTGTAACAAAAACAATAAAAATATTTGAAATATTTATAAAGGATTGGAAATAAGAGATGTATTTCAAAAATACCTAATGCAATCTACATTACTAGGACGAGTCCATCAGAGAGGAAGCAAACCTAGGAGAGTTTGCGCATAAATCTTTACTAATAATAAAGCTGAAAGTCTCGCTATCTGGCGGCACAAATTCGGCACAAAGTTAGTTTGTAGCATGGGATTGTGCACCTCGAAGCGATTTTTCGAAAATTCGATGTGGTTCTTTTTCTAAAGCAATTTTAAGAACAAAACTATCATAAGATGAACGAGTAAATTACGAAATTATCATAACGTGGAACCGTAACATGGGCACAAGCCAATTGGCGAGATACGAAATTATCATAACGTGGAACCGTAACTTGGGTACAAGCCAATTGGCGAGAAAATTCACCATACATTATTTGTAAATATAGAGGCGAACCAAAAGACCTTTAAATTTTTCTTTTACGGGCAAAGCCGTGCGGGTACCACTAGTCAACAATATAGTTTAAAACACTCTAGTTATCAATGTTTTTTAAAGCAATTCATGAATAATTCTAACATCATTTGAGGCAGTGAGAAGCAGAAAGCGTGTAAGTGCCAAAACTAAAAATTTGAATGTAACTAGTATACATGGTAGCGGTAGCTGAACCTGTTTTCTGTCTCGGGGCAAGATATAGTACTAATAGCCCTGATAGGTGCAGCTATACAGCATGATTTAAAAAATATTTCAATGAAAGCTTATCTATGCAAGCTATTCAAAACCTGAAAATGTCTACTTACATCACTTTGGTTCTCTCCTAAGCATGAAACCACATCATAAGGTACTAATGACTACAATCGAAAGACTAACGTAAAACATGTATCTAGACGCATAAGTTATTTCCCTTGTGTCCCCTGTTATCGAAATATAAGGTCTTAAAGTCTGCCGGAATTTCACGAAAGGTTGCCAAGTTTAGCCAGTTTTAGTTATTAATAAAGACATCTTCCAAAGGATTTGTAGATAGATGCAGATGGTGGAATTGCGCAATCGGTTTCTCGCAAACTCCTTAATTATGACTCAAGAACTTAGACAAGAACAAGAACTTACCGAAAAATACCGCAGTTTCTTCATTAGTGTTCGTATTATTTAGTCATCTATCTATCTTTCTATCTATCGAAACGAAGCACAATGACGAAAATGCGTCTTTCTATTGAAATTAACTACTTGTACAGCAAATACATACATCATTAAATTCGTACAGGTGCTATGCCGAAGGACGCCTTTCTCTGTTTTATTGTAAACCCTTAACTTTGCATATAGGACGAGAAACGCGATGGGGTCTTCCCAAGCCCTTCTCCTGTTAGTGAGATTCCTCAGAATGACCAGTCTAATGGGAAGTTGAATTATTGGATTATGCTCAATACATCTGTTAACGTATCATCTTTTTTTTTCTTAATTTTGTTTTTCATCTAACGTGAAACTCTTCGTTTACATCTAACTAAAACAATATTCTTAGTGAAATAATCAAAATCTAAGTAAATTAGTATGTTTTTTTGTATTAATATTCAAACTGCTGTTTCCTTATAACAATTGAGTAATAAAAACAGGAATAGACCGGTTATTTTTAACGAAAGATTTTAAAGGTTTTTAATTTATAGCAGTAAATATTTTCTCAGTGTGATTGTTGCTCATATGTTCTTTGTTGTTAACAGTGTCCTACAATCTAGTCTAATTCACATATTTTATAAATAACTTCTCTTTCTATTAAAATTCTGGCATTTTGCATAGCTGCCTATTTTACATTTAAAAAAAAAAGGTGAATTGTTTAAACTACCGTAAAGGTCTGTTGGTTTTACAAATTTAATACTAGCAATGTCAATTGAATCCATCTGAAAAACATTTGCAGAATTCTTTTAGTCATAGTTTAAACATATAATTCATCAGTTTTTCATTTTTTTACCCGTTGCTTTAGTTTATGTGTAGTATTTTGTGCATATATTGTCTTATTGAGCGATAGATTTGAATTACACAATAAAGCTGTTGATTAAATTCAAACAATTAAGAATATTTTGCATTTCCCTTTAACAAAACAGAAGTACAATTAAGCAAAATATATTAGAGAAAAACTTTTATTTTTTATAGCAGGAAGAAAAAGCTTTTAACAATTTAATTCTGAAACAGTTTAGAATAAAGACGAAAGTTTTTTTTTTTCAAAGCTATGTGATTAAAAGCTTTCAGCGCACAAATATTTGTGCAAGGAAATAAGACTTTTTTTTCTTTTAAGTTAATGCCCTCTCGAAAATTCAAGAAACAAAATAAAAATTCACAACTCTCTTTATACAGAGTTAAAGAACACTTTTAAGTTCTTTGTTTGAAACAAAACTTTTCCCTCACCACAGAGAACATTGTTCTCGGCAAATAAATTCGATTAGTGGACGCCATAATGGAACGCAAAAGCAGAGCACGACAAAGGAGAACCGCCATATTTGTTAAAGTAAAGTGATTAGCTTCGGCTCTGGAAAAGCAGTGATATTTAATGTTTCAGCGTTGGCAACGCAGAATTGTTCGTATGAAAGTAGAACAAAGTTTATCAGTCATGAAAATTTCAAGCTTTTGTTAGTGCCTTCGCATTCGTGTCTAGTTGCTTTAACACAAAGAGTGCTTCCACGATCATAGTAGAGGAGCTAATTCTCTTCACTTCGCTTCAGCGATTAAATTTATCCATTGCCTGTTGAATCCATGAGAAGTATTTTGTTTGTTTCAGCTTCCGCTGTAGAAAATATCAAGTTAGAAGATCAGAAACGTTGAAAGCGAGGCTTTCTGAAATCTATTGCTGATGGTTTGCGTGACAAAGAATGAAGATGTTTCGTAAAATATTTGAGAAATTGAAAGTATGATTTGCAGATTTTGTTTAAGAAGCACATGAATGAGAATTCGTACTTCTATATTACAGGTAGTTTTAAATCCTAACAAAGCCTTAAAAAAAAAAAAAAACCCTCTGTATATATGTAAAAGTTAAATTCTGACATTTTGAATTCAAATTATGTTTTTCGCAATCACGAGTTGCGACAGGACTCTACTCATTGAAGGCTATTGTTTCTATAAACAGCTCCTGTCCTCCCAAGCCTGCCCCTCCTTCTGGGCGAATACGTGTGTGCGTGTAGACGTGTGTAAGAAGTGTGCATATGTGTGCATGTAGAACATGGACGCCACCGCCCAAGAGGAGGACAATGCTGCTTAGTGGTGGCCTAGGACCAGAGGAGCAGCTCCTGCATGGGCCGGTGGATGGTGATGCTGCAAAGGCCCCTGGTTCATTTTGAAAAAAGAACCGGACATCAAGGACGTTCAAATAAAAACAATAAGCAATCGTGATTGCTCAAAAAAGTAATCACCTCACCCTCAACTGTAACAAAAAAATTTTTTCATAAAATTTTTATATCCATGTTGTAAATTTTCTATATAAATTTCATTATAAAAAAGACATTGAAGAGCAGTTTTTAAAGCACAACTAAAAAATATGCCTTAATGACGAATTCTGATAAATCGGATTCTATTAAAATGCTCTTTTTTATTTGAAAGGAAAGGTATAATTTGTTTCATAGTTTGACAAATGGAACAAACTTTAAAATTTACTGAAGGAAAATGGGGATGTTTCCATCAGTCAAAAGTGCTACTTTTAGTCACTGATGCAGATAGAATGAGCAAGAAAATAAAACTTGGAGAGAGAAAAACTTTTATTTTCAAAGCGTTTAATTTTTAAACAATTTTTTTAAATGTCCGATTTTTCAAATAAAGCGCGGTCTTTAGCCGTCACAAGAGATGAACTTTGGCGCGATATTCCACTGGTGCAAGCTGTCTACCGCGTTTCCATATTATAATAAGTAAGAAGCGAATTAAATATTACGCTTTACGCTTGCTTATCAGTCATATCGTTGCCAGTACATGTGAGTAAAGAAGCGAATTAAATATTACGCGCTGCACTAATGGCCTCAGTGAATGGC
Organism: Uloborus diversus; assembly: GCF_026930045.1. NCBI lineage: Eukaryota > Metazoa > Arthropoda > Arachnida > Araneae > Uloboridae > Uloborus > Uloborus diversus. The sequence continues at coordinate 43,833,353 of NC_072734.1, forward strand.
ATTTCATCACTTGTGATGTCATGTGCAAAAGCGTAGAACATGAAATTGAGTCTGCGCGTCAATAAAAATAATTAAAAAAAATATTTAACTTTGTCAAATTATTTAAAAAATGGTCAAATACTGTATTCTAAGCATGCGTTTTAAGAACAAAATACTTTTAAAATTTCGAAAACAACCGCATTACGCTTTTTATCATTGTCTTTAAAAATAAATGAATAAATACAAATCGTTGGTTTGGCGTTTATAAAACTAGTTTTAAATGTTGCTTTTTTAAAATGTATCAGACACAATGTAGTTTTCTGTTGCAAAAAACCATTAAATAAAGTAAATAAAAAAAATTAAAAATACTGCCGTGGCGTGAGCTTGTAGAGGGCAGTATCTGCTGAAATTACCTTTTGAGATATTTTAAGAAACGAGTTTTAGATTCCATACTATCAATCGGAAGATGTTTGAATTTGACGTTTTTCTTTTGCTTAACATTCAGCGAAAACAAATAAAAAGCTGGTAAAATAAAGCAAAAGTACAACAGATGACAAAAGTGCAAAAGAAAGAAATAATAATTAAACATTTGCATTTTGTCCTTTACCTTCCTACGGCAGAATAAATGATCAAAAGCCAGGAAAAGTGTTTACTGCAATATTATAGAGATCAGCAGAATGATAAAAGGAAGAAATATAGCCGATGAAGGTTTTGAATTTTGAAATTTTTTTTCTCGTTATATTTTCCTTTTTCTTTTTTCAACTCCAAAAGGAAAGAAAACAGAATATTTCAATTTTCATATCCCAGATTATAAAAAGTTCAAAGATGAAACAAAAGTACATAAAGTATTGATTTCGATAGAAGAAGAACGAGACGAACAACATGGTTGGAATAAAAATGTTTCTAAATGGTCCACGTGTGAGAGAAATATGTTCTGGTAAAATGGCGATAAAGAAATGGGGTAAGTTTCTTCTTTTTTACCGGTACGCCATTTTCCTGATGGAGTTCTCGGCACGATTTCCCGTTTTATGGTTATATCTAAGTAGGTTAAGCAGTCTTATTATTACATGTGCGGAGAAAGAGCTATTGTTGGAATCCTCCGGAACGCCGACATGAGAAATTGTATCGAAAAATTTGTTCGAAGTATAACTGATAAAGCTTTAGGAAGTTTTCTAAGCAAGAACACATTTATCTTCACGCAGTGGTGAATGATATATTTTTATTTTTCAAATACACATAAATAAGCTTATCTGTTTGCAGATGTATAATAAAAAGAATAATTCAATGAATATTCTTTATGCATATAGTTTCTCTCCACGTCTGCAAAGCTTAAAAAAAGCGGACCTGATAGGAATTAGTCTGTCTAGCTCTTCTTAGAAATTATTGTTTGCGTATATATATATTAAGAATATTCGCGATTTATTTGAGTACCGTTTCATTTTGGGTAAATGTTTTGCATAAGTTCCTGCAAACTCTGTACTTACTGCCATGTTGAAAGACATTAACTAGCACGGATACAAAAAGTAATTTCCTTGATGAGGTTAAAGGAAATGCCAAATGCATCTACGTGCAATGGCCGATGGTATGAAAAGGAAAGCATAATTATGACTAATGTCTTACAATAGTTTTACGTAGGCCAATTAGAAAGTTAGTTGCACTTATTCATAAATATGTTTCATATAAGACAATTTTGATGAAACTCTGTGGCAACACTTCAGACATGTACCTTTATCGTGTGACGTAGGCTCCCCCAAGGCAAGTTTAGTTTTTCAAGGTAATCAGTCACAACCATGTCTCGACAGCTGCAAGTAGCGTCCAAATTCGAAATGCGTGCAGTGATTCGATTTTAAGGGAACAAGGTGCAAATGCCTAAACTTTATGGGCATTAGCATGAATTGTATGGTGAAAATGCAATGTCACGTTAAGCTATCGTGAAATAATGCAACATGGTTGAGAATAGACGTACAGATATTGACGACACTGAGCTCAAGGGAAGACCAAGTTTAGGTGGGAAGCGTGGGATCACCCTCCCTGGCCACCTAAACCTTTCACCTCGTGGCTTCGATGTTTTTGGTCCCATGAAACAAGAACTTTCAAAGCGACGATGCTATTCGGATGACGAAATGAAAGCGCTGCAACCCGACGATGGTTATCGGACATTGGACGGGATTGCTTCGCAGAAGGCATTGAAAAAATTGTACCACACCTCGGCAAATGCTTAAATAACGGGATGGCTATGTTAAAAAGTAGATTTTGAATGGAACTTTAACATAATAATAAAGTTATTGTAAAATTTCAATCCTTTTTTTGTTTTCTTGAGCAGTGCAACTAACTTTCTGACTGATCCTCGTATATCATGACGAACGGACAAGAAAATGGTTTTACGGGAAACGTCAGGTGCTTTGTTGTTACCATGGAAAATTCTTTACTAAAAAGATATGCCCGTTTTTTCCCCTAAGTAACTATTGCTTGTTTATATGTTATCTTCCTCTTTTAAGGCTAACTAACTATACCCGAACGGCTTTGCTCGTGCAATAAGGTAAGGAAAAAAAAAACGTTATTTGGACAAATGTAACTTTCCCTTCCCATTCCTAAATAAAAAGAAAGATTTTGTTTCGTTGATTAAAATGTGCACACCTAATTTTACCTAAGCTCCAAGAAGTTATGAAAAAATCCTAATGTATCGATGACAACTGTTTTTTAAAACTCCCTTTTTCAAAAAATAAATCATTTGATTTAAATACGCTTAAAATCATTGAAAACCATCGAAGTCTAGCGTTTAAAGTCGGAAAAAAATAAAATAACTTGTAATTATCTAATCCGAAAGAAACTACCAGTAAAAAAAAATCACACAAAAAGTAAAATATGAAAATAATATTTCCTCGCCCAGATTTTTCAAACAAAAAGTTTGTCAAAATCATACATTTCCCCCCCCCCCCAAAAAAAATCTTAGGGGGAAGGAGTTGTGGAGCAGTCAGACCGACAGACACACATTTTCCCACCTCAAAACCCTACTTTCCAATTTTTATTTTGTCGATATTTGTTTAACCGTTAACTTTATTTGAAATTTATTTTCTTTTTAGCGATATGTTTAAGAGACACTAAGCATTTTTTCATGCTATTTTTTCCTCTCTTTATTTTTACCGAAAAGTAGGTATAACAAATAAAATTATTTTAAACATTTTGTTCACTGGAGTGGTAACGTACATGCGTTTAGTGAACTACGCATAAACGTAAAACTGAACAAAAAGTTTTATAGCAGAAGAAAAATATCTGAATGTAAATAAATATTAGTCCTGATATTAATAACGAAGAACTATAAAAAAAAATCTTGGATAAAAATCAGAGATTTTTGATTGGTGAAGAAAAGCAAATTTCAAAATGATGTAGGGATATGTTATTACAAGATAAAATAGAGCATAACAATTTCAAGGAGGTTGGGCGAGATCTTGACAAAACTCATTTATATATCAGGAAACGACATAATAGCATTCATACCAGATGACATTTGCAGAGATGTCGTTCTTACGATGCAAAATGATTTTGTATTATTGTATCATAATGATTCGACTGACCTAAAAAGAGACAGCTTTGCAATGGAAACAAGAATTAGGGATATATTCATAGATGGAAAATTATTCTCCAGATGTTTCAGATTGTTAACATTTTTGAATACAGCGTCGATTTAACAAAAAGAATCTGGTAGGTCAACTAGTAAGAATTAAAATTTTAGATTTCATCTTCTAGGACTGGAAATAATCGTTCAATAAATGATTTTTGTTGAACAAAATAGATGCATCACGAAACTTTTGAATAACATCAACCTTAAATATTCCATAAGCTTATTTTTTTCTACATTTTCCGCTTATTATTTCTACTTTCTTTACTTTCTGTTTTTTTTTCGAAATTTTTACTCTCCAGTGATGAAACAAAAATTCCAACATTGCGCACGAGAAGTGAAAAGTAAAACAAAAAGGAATAACAAAGTAGTTGGTTATATACAATTAGAAGTTTGGTTTTCCTAATAGTAGGGAACAGAAAATATATAAAGAATTATTTCTCAGAACAGATAACTTTTCGACGATTTTATTAAAAATTAATATTATTATCAATGAAGTACTTGTCCTCGTTTTACAAACTTTTGTTGTCGAGTGCGCTAACAACTAACCCCTGATCAACAAAAATCAATTGGTTTAAAACCAAAATTTTAGATGTCATTTTAGATATGAGTCAAATGTCTTAGAATTTGTCGGAATAAAAGGAAATCAGATGGTGCGCGAGTCTGAAGCAAGATAGTGAAATTCACCACAATATGCAAAACGAAGCCTCGGAAAATTAATGAATTTCGGTGGCTAACGCAATCATTATACTCACCCGACAGTGTATCCACCGATTTTGCTTTATTCCGGCCACTAGCGGCAAAAAGCAGGAAAATGTGACTAATATACAAAATGCAATCGCGAGATTTGTTTCTTCGAAATCAGTTGATTTTTAGCAATCAAGAAATCAAAATGTGTACAAACCATTACAGTGGCGGCGGATGGGCCTTAAAAGTGATGGGGAGGGGGAGGGCAAAAGAAAAAAGACCAACTAAAGACCATGGAAACTTTAGCGTCAGCAAAAAAAAAAAAAAAAAGAATAAATTAGGTTCAAAATTTTGTTGGGGTTCGTTTTGAGAGAAGATAAGTGGAAATTGTTGTAAAGTAACTTAACTCACATTTGTTTTAAGATTTTGATGAATTATGTACACAATGTCTTTCCCCGAAGTAACACTTAGACATGAATTAGACTCACATCATTTACTATGAAGTATTTTGAGACGTCACGAACACTTGAAAATGATTTCATTAAACAAGTATGGCCTGTTTAAGTAAAACAATTAATTTAATAATATGTAAACAATGGATACATAAACTAAAAGTTACCGCTTGTGCTAAAAAATGTTTCATAAACATGAATACAAAGTAAAAAAAAATAATTGTGCTCTAAAAATTTTGACACTTCTGTTTTTTTAATATATATATATATATATATATATATATATATATATATATATATATATATATATATATATATATATATATATATATATATATATATATATATATATATATATATATATATATAAATATAATTTTCGGTTTTGATTTCTGATTTGGAAAATAAAATAAATACACTAACCACAAAAAGGGTTTGTTCAGTCGCTTCCACCACTTGATCGCCGGCACTACTACATTGCTAAAAGTAGTAGATTACAAAGGAAATTACGTCATTGATTTATCCCTTTCCGCTACCTCCCTTCCAAGCCACAGACTGAGCTTTCGCTTCCTTATTTCTCCTGGCCGAGATATTTCCAGGCTAGAGCGAATCAAGTTCAGGGATAAAAATTAAAAATTAAAAAATAAATACGTATGTTGTACAAATACCTTTATTTATATTTTTTTTTGAAAAAAATAGGCGTTTTATGATTATTTAAGAAATATAAAAATATAGGGGCTAAAGAAAAAGCAATATTACTTTCCGGTCACCTGTATGTCTGACATAGAATCATCAGGTCATGAGTTTTAATCTCTAAATAAAGTGTTACAATCAAGACTTGAAATAAGGAAAATGAGGTGAAAAAGGTGATACGCTGTTCAAGTTTTAGTCCCAATGTTACATTTTAAGAAGTCATATTTCTCAGTTATGACGCGATGTAGAACAGTCAACGAGTTGTCGTAGAGAAGTTATCTAGTTTTCTACTGTTTATAATGCTAGGCTGATTCAACCTTTTATTTACTGATTCGTGTGACCAAAAATATTTTTTATAATGGAATAAAAAGTATTTCATTAGAAAAATATTAACTTTTTCCCTTTGCCGCATGAAAAAAGTGAAAATTTTTCACTTTTTTTTGAAACGCAAATTTACTACCAAAAATGCGTCAATGCAAGTTTTATTATAAAATACGTTGTACCTTCTTTATGCACTGTAAGTTTCAAAACAAATTTCTAATTTGAAGAATTTTCCATTTTAAAAAAGCTCAGTCATCTTAACTATATCACTTTGCACCCTTACCCCATTCCCCTACTATGAGGTTACTTTTTTGTGTGATGTGTTGTTTGTTGTTGCATATTTTTTTTTAAATCTTTATTTTTTTAAATAAACTGAAAATTTTCTAATTATTGTTGTTTTTAACTAAATACGAGGTTTAGTTATAATTCAACAACAAAAAAAAATCAGGCATTTTTAAAAAAAGGGAAAAAAAGAACGAAATAGCTGTTTTGAGTGCAAAACGTTGAAATAAAAATTCATACCTAAGACAATGCCCGTCTTCTTTAGACACATTGAAAAATATGTACTTATATTTACAGCGCAACATTTGTTCTGTGGAAAAATTCACTCTACCCTCGAAGCTTCTGCTTCCTAACTATTACTAAACAAAGCAAGGCAACGCGAAAAAAATAGTTAAGTTTTTTTCGTGCTATTAGGTTATAGCCCTGCCTCCAGTGCATTTGCTCTGCTATAATTGATTTCGTGTTCGCTTAAACAGAATACACCTTAGGCTGTAGCAATTGTTAGGTCTTGTACAACATCAGAGCAATAGGAATTGATGTAAACATTAATCTTTTTATTCTTATACGAGTGTTTTAGAAAAAGTCCCAATACATAGAGAAAAATAAAATATCTCCGGCAGAAATAAATCATATAACGTATTTTGTTACTTTGAAAAGAGGTTCGAATAATAAATCAGATTGAATACTTTGGAACATTGTGTGCAATTGTTATTAAACGATATTTATTATTACGAATTAAGTGAAAATTTAGTTAAGTAAACGTTTTGTGCAGATAATAATTAAAAATATTTTGCTCAGTTGGTTAAGAGATGTGAAATAATATGTGATTAAATACATTTGGAGGTAGAACTAGCATTAAATTAATATTAAAAAAAAAATCGACCCTACAACTGACCATATATTAGGATGAATTTCGTAGGTCACAAAAAATATACAATTTTATAAAATTTATTTATTTTTCTATAATTTATATTTTGGTTATAAATTTAAATGTCTTATGATAAAGTTAAATGTCTTGATAAGCTTAGCAACAACATTTGACTCTGCAAGTTGCGTCGCCTGAGATGTTGATAAGTAGTTTTTAAGATGAATGGTTCATTAGTTCAGTTTGGAAAATATTGAGTGTGAGATGCAACCGACTGCATGGGCGTAAGATTTTTAGACATGATAACAGAAGTTGTTGTGCGCTCGCATAATTTTCAAATAAAAATTACCCGTGCATGCGTTGTCTATAGTGTCTATGTGGTAATTAAAAGTTTATTTGTTCATTTATTTATTTGCTTAAACTATGTTCCTCGTTAAAATAATAAAAGTACAGCATTTATAAACTAAGTTCCTTAAAAATAGAATTGAACAGAAAAAAACTTCAGAATGAAAAAGGAAAAAAAAAATACAACAACTAAAATTTACTAGTCGCAAAATCAGAATCAAGAAGGAAAATTGAAATTCCTTTTGAGAAGCTTTTCTTGCATACTAAAATTGGATGCAAGTATTTTGTTTCTTAACAAATAAAAGAAAACAATTTTAAATTAATCTCGTTGCTTTTACCGAATGTCTTTGCATCCAAAAGTTAAAAATTTTGCATTGAAAAAGCGGCTCCATGAAACCCCGAAACATATGTATGCAGTAATCTGTAAATTTGCGCTATAAAACGTTGGTTTTTTTCCTGATCTTTATGGGTACAAAACTATTTAGTTATTTTATTAACTAGAGATTGAAGCTAATTACATCAGATAGATGCAATTTTGTTATTGCTATTAATTTATGAATTCGATTTTTATTTTTTTTATTCATTTTTGATTTTACATAAATTTTTTTTAAAATTACTACTGAAAATGAGTTTTTTCAACATTTCAATACTTTTCTTAAATAAGAGAACTTTAAAGGCTGCAAAATATTTATTTCAATAGTTTTGAGGACTGATTTTGATTATTGCAATCTGCAAATAGTACAGGGAGATTTTAAATACAGGTTTTTGAATACCCCAGTATAGGCTTCTAAAATATGTCTCGCGCAAAAAATAAAGTTGGGGGATATGGGGAAATGAAATAGCTAAGATAACTTACTTTTTTCAAAATGATAAAACTAAATTTGTTCTGAAAATTATGGAACATAATGATAGAGCAATGTATTTTACAATTAAACTTGCATTGTATCATTATTTTTTATTTTTAGCAGTAAGTTTGTGCCCCCCCCCCCCCAAAAAAAAAGGTGGAAAATTTTTTGGGGCAAAGTGATTTTTTTTTTCTATTGATATATTTTCTATTCGATTATTTAAGATATATTGATAAAATAAATAAACAAAGAAAATAATAGATGAATTAATGCAAAAATAAACGACCACATAAATAAATAGATGTGTTAATATATGAGAAAAATAAATGGTTGAATAAAATAGTGAGTGAATGAACAAATAAGGGAATTATTAAACGAAGGAAGGGTTAATAAACTAATTAATAAATGAATACGCAATTTATTTGATAAAAGACTGAACGAGTGACTGAAATGAATTATTTCACTTTTTCCTGCATGCACTTCACTAACTATACAAAGCATTTTAAATACAGATAAGCTTAATACTATGCAACAAAATATTGCATTGAGTATTTGTAGGTCTCAATTAATATTTCAAATATTAATAACAAAATTTTATTCGGTACGGTTAATTTATTTAATATTTTTGTTGTGAGAATTAACTGTGAACCAAAATAATTTGCAACAACGTATGTGGGAGTTGTTCGTAAATAAATGTTTTGAAAAAAGAAGGCTGAGCGGAAGCGCAATAATGCCTTTTAATTTTAGATTAAAAGCCAATGTTGGTTAAGCTGGAACATTATTTCTTGAACAATTAAATAGCTTAAATCACATTATTTACTAATCAGTGTTAAAATAGTAGAAAATAGTTAAAAATTGTGATGAATAACTGAAAAAATTTGTGCAATACATATTTCAATAACAGCGATTTTTTACCAGAATAAAAAAATTAGTATGTACTATTTCTGACATATTTGATAAACAAAACTTAAAGGAGTAAATAAAACAATGACTAAATGCCAAAATAAATTAGTGATGTTTTTATAATAGGAAATCTATTTGAAAATTTTAAGCTTTACTAGCTAATCAAACGTAGTTAACTTATTTTATGCACCAAATAAGATAAATGATATATCATTACAATTACATTTTACTTAAATAGCAATAACAATAATTTTGATGTTGCTGTAACTTTTTTATTTACTCAATAATATCATTCTAAGATACTTAAATTTACTCCAAGCAAAATCACCCTAAATGACTTACCAGAGCCTAGAATTTATTACATTTCGAAAATTTATTTTTTAAAAGTAGTAAAGAAGATAATGGTGCATTCAGATTACAGAGTAAAGTCAAATTTTTAAATGTAAATGATAAGTAGTTTGGAAGTGTTTATGGGAATAATTACTTTTCCCCAATTTGGTTATGAAGTAATTATTTTAGTTTCAAAATATTTTATTATCTCTAAGAATAATTTGTTTAGTAAAACATGTAAAGTTTGAACGCATCTTCTATAGCTAAATAATGCTCCCCACCGTCCCAAAAATAATACTCGTATGTCGCTACATTTAGGTTAAACATTTTGTCACAAAACAATTATTTTATTTGAGAGCTTTGCTCTAAATATTGAAATTGCTAATTCTATGATTTTATTAAAAAAATTTCTTTTAGGTAGTTCAAGGGTGAGCGATTAATAGTATTTGTTACTCATCATTCCTTTCTTAACGCAGTACCAAAGTTGTTAAAAACCAATAATCGGAAAAAAAACATGTATCTTCCAGCTCAGAGCTTCCGAAACTGAAGTTCGCTAATCCTTTATTAGGGGGTCCAAGGCAAACTTCGAAGAAAATTTGTTTGAAAAACATTAAGTGATATTCAAATAATTCTTTTGCGTTTTAAAACCAGAATTTTCACCTTCGAAGTATGGAGTTGTCCTTTGAGCACAAATTCCCGATATCTCGAGTAACAATACTGCAAGATCATGCATAGGTGATCGAGCCATTTTTTGGTTGAACCAACCCCGCAGTCAGTCCTCAGGTGAACATAAATGTTTCATAGACATAACTTCAGACTGCACATTGAATTGTATCTTCTATGATCCTTACACCTATTTCTGACATTGTATGGAAAAAAAACCGCTCTTTGCAAAAGCAACGCGTGTTCTATTTGCCACAACCTACTTATACAAATCCGGATTTATAACCTATGCAGCCACCAAAACTGAAGTGTGAATCCTGAATCTGATATTCGACTCCAGCTATTAAAATTAAACCCAATGTGTTAAAACTGTGACAGCTAAAATAATTCTGTTTTTCCCATTAATTCGAAGTTCCATTTTGAATATTAATCCATGTGATATCTACTGATTTCTGTCTGTCCAATTTGGTTTTTGTACGCATAATTGGTAAATAAAGTTAAGCAATTTAAACTAATTACCTAGTCTTTTAAAAATAGTTTCCCTAAAACTAGTGCTGCTTAATTTAATTAAATTTATTTAACTAGACACTAAACATAAATACACACTCTGTAGAGAGGGGTCCGCCCTGAAAATTGACACATGAAAGCGGCCCGCTCTCTATAAAAGTTGGGAGAACATGATCTAGCTAACAAATTGTGAATTTATTAGAAAACAAACTTAGAGATATTTCTAACACAAGGGTAGTAGAATACTCATAAAAAGGGGCGGATTTAAGAGAGTGAGAAATCCAGATTTTTAAAACTAACTTGTTACTGATTTAAGATAATGATTCTAGGTAAGTAAATGTAGTTAATTGACAGCATAGCACCCTGAAATATCTAAAAATTGTTCAATCAAAATCAAAAAGTCTTTAATTTTAACAACTAGCACAAAAGTTTCAAGTAATTTAGATTAGAGGTACATTGGTCTTGGTGAAAAATAACACCGTGTCACTGCGCCGGAGGTACATTTAAACAATGTTAATGAAGCTCAAATATTGGGAAAAGTTTGCATGCACATATTTTTTTGGTAATAGGAACCTTTTTCAATGCAGAGAAGAAGCGTTAAGGAATGAAGAACAACCAATATTTGTTTGTGCTACATTACCTCTGTTTTTATAAATTTCTGTTGATATCTTTCACTGATGCATGAAAAAATGTGTAGGTTTGTGTGCATGTATGTACACAATAAATTTAGTGCTGGGAAACGAAAAAAAAACAAAAACAAGATAATACATTTCAGAACAAAATGTAATCTAATAACTAACTTTAGACATATTTTATGGATATTCTGAAAAATGATATCCTTAAATAAACCTTTCCCCCCTTCCCTTTTTTTAACCCAAAAGATTGGAGACTCAAAGCAGCGGCGATTTTTATGATACTTTATCGGAAAAATTATTTCTTTCATCTTCCTGTTTTTATGAGCCAAAAGAAATAAATAATATTGGGATTTTCAAAGCGGAATATTAAACTCTGGTTCTCCAGTCATTCAAATAATCATGCTATAAAAATAAATGGGGATAAAATGTTTTTAATTTTTTTTTATTTAGATATAAAATCCTTTCTTGAAGGCAAAGACATTAACTCAAGAAACACTTAATGTTTCATTTTATAGCTTGAAACATTACAATTGGTCTTCATATTCCCGACTGGAAATCGATACCGAAAGTGTTTTTAAACAAATGCCATTAAAATACTCAAGGAATTAAAAAGAATGGCTCGCTATTCTGGAGTTATATTTGCGTAAAACACTCTATCCCCAGGTAATGTTCAGCCATCTGACTTTATTGCCTTTAATATATTAACAATTCGGTGGGCAGAAAAGTTATGAAGAAGGTATGGCTTAAATACGTTTACTTTGTGTGAAACACTTCAGCATAAAAAATTGCACAGATAATAATATATGCTAATTCAGAACAAAAAATATAACAATGGTACAAAACATTCCTGACTTTAATCCAATGCAGCAAAAATTTTGAAGATCTAAAGTGCTCTTTTAAGACAGTTCACATAACAATAGCGCATAAAGAATTTCTGCATTTTTCCAGTATGAAATGAAAATATTAAATAAACAAATGAATTAAATAAATTAAGTTTATTCAGCTTACGCACAGAATCTATTTGAAGCATCATATTTATAACCAGTACCAGATTTAAACTCAAATAAATTCTTTATACTTAAAAGGACAATTGCAAAAAATATACTTCGTCTCAAATTTATTGCCATGCGTGCAGACAAAGTTAAAATTATGCATTAACATGAAGTTTTTTCAGTGGAATAACGGAATTGACGATGTATTTGTACACCTCTGAGTGATACGGGATCCAAGTCGCAGAGAAGCAATGACTAAACAAGAAAACCTATAAATTGGACTAAGGTAAATATACAAACTACTGTACACTGTAAATATTGTATTTTCAATTCAAGAGAATGAAATATAAAACTGCATCAGTCTAAAAATATTAAGTCTAATATGTAACATGCACTATTTTATTTATAATACATATCAGATGAATAAAAAACTTCGAGCGTGATGGTTCAGGTTAATCTTCACCTACCACACTTGATTCACCGGTTGGAAGAAAGTACTGATCTTTTGTTGTCATCGTTCAGTGGTTATTTTTTGAATAATTAGTTGGCGGAGATGTCTCAACTATTCGTACCAGGTACGGCTTTACTTCTGTTGTCTTCATTGTATTTTATCACAGTATGTACATCTAAATGAAAGACCGGATTAAGAGCAAAGTTCGATCTAATAGGATGCGGATTAGTGAGAATATACTGTGCTATCAGTAAGAATTGAGGTGGAATGAGTAACCATATTATACTTTAACTTGTAAGATTTTCAAAGATGCCCTTGCGTAACTTGTTAAGTTTCAGTCATAAACCGTCGCATGCAGAGAAATTGCAAATGTGACGTCAGGTGCACTTCACCCCCCTAATCTTGTAAGCAAATAGCTACGTCTGCATTACTCCATTTGTATATAATAAGTCAAACTAGATTGCTGTTGTAATATGACGCAGAATTGGATGCTCAATAGTGTCCTTTACGCGTTCATCGATCTGTACATCTCGTACAAAGCGTGTTAATACATTGCAGTGTGCATTGGATAGCTTTGGTGTACTACAGAGAGCAGCATTATAATACTGGGCTACAATAAAACATTACATGTTTTTGTAAGTCAGCCAAAGGTAGCCACAATAAAGCTTTAATGCTTTTTTTATAATTTGGCTGTATTTTAATGAAGGGTTTTAGAGCTATCTGTAACACATAAACCACATAACAATCAGAATTGTTTTTTTTTTCTGGTAAGATGGAATTTAACTACGAGAATTTTTATAATACAGCTTCAAAATTATAGCTTTGAAAAGAGGAAAAAAATTTACTCTTCATAAATTTGAAATAAGTCTCCTAATATGTGTAAAATAAACTCTCAAAATGAATACTTTTTGGAATTAGATAAAAGTTAAAACAATTATCATACACATTTAAAGATTTAAAAAAAAAATGAGGAAAAACAAAACGAGTAAAATATTACAACCTGTTTAATTTGTTGACCCAATTCTTCCTTTAAAATTATAAAAAATGTTATAAATATGAAGCTTTTTTTAAAAAAAGCAATGGGAATAAATATTTTACGTGTTAAAGTCGCTTTTTCTTGGCACAGAAGTCGAGGTTGGCAGAAGCAGCTTGGAGACAAAGACTGGCAAAATGCCATGATTTTTAGCTTTCTTCTTACTCGACGAGTTTTCGTTTTCTTCCTCACCACTGCTTTCCAGAGTAGTGTATTTTCCTTCTTTTAGTGTTCAACAAGTTAGCTATCAGTTCTTAGAAAAAAAAAAAAAAAAACTAATTCCTACTATGATTTTTACTGTTTTCTTCCCTTCTAGTCTATATGCCATGATATTTAGAGGTTCCTGTGGTGCACGCTGCTACTTCCTTTCAGAAAAAAATAATCTGTAGGAAAATATTAAAAGATGCATGATGAAAAGAACTTTAGTTTTTCAACAAGTGGTAAATTTCACAATAACTACCCAACATTTTTATTACAGCTTCATTTTTTTTCTCTCCTAACGTATGCGCTTAGGTATGTAGAAATAGTAGTACTGCTGTTCATAAATGTATCAGCAGCGATACTAACATACAGTCGAACTATCAGAACGAGTGCAAAGGGACCGCGATATTTGCTCGTTATAACGAAGTGCTCGCAAAAAACGAGTTCTTGAAATATTCAAAACATTCAGAATAGTTGCTTTTTTTTTTAAAATCTTCGTACAGCACCAAAGAAGTTGGAAACTTTGCGTTGAACTGTCTGAATGTCTCTTACACACACAAACTTACATAATTTTTAAATATTTCTTAATTCTACGAGTTAAAAATAGTGTTGTCATCGCTTGTTTTCAGGATTTATGATTTAGAACTAACTTCGGTTGACTTAAAAATGTTAAATAAAATTTACCAAAAGGGAATGAGCTGAGCTAGAAGTAAAAAGAAATTTTACGAGTCGCAAAAATATTGCTCGCTTTAAGCGGGGTTTGCTCGTTGAAAGCGATTTGTGCTCCCAAAGACTTAACATTGTACCGACCAAGTATTTCAGATTTCCTCGAAATATCTGGGTTCTCATTAAATCAGGGCTTGTAAGAAAATTCTACTGTATTTACTGGAGAAAATTCGGAATCAAGCCTGCGGAAAACTTGTTTGAAATAATTCATTGAAATTACTTTTTTTTTTAAATATAATATTTCCGCCTCAGAGCAGCAGTAAAATATCTAACCCATAGAACAACGATAAGAAATGATATTGTTAATTTCAGGCGTCAGAATGTTGTTACAAAATTTGCAAACGTTAAGTTCTAATCTCATATTTTCAATCTATATACTTCTAATTTTGCGTAAAAGCGCAATACACAGAAACTAATTATAACCTATTACAATTTTATACCATATAATAAATTAAATGTAGAGCATTTAACACAATACATTTATTACATTATCTTTTTGCTGAAATTTGTTATTTATCTATACACGTCCATGTTAAGAAATAATTTGAACTCACATTTTTAAAAAGAAAAATATGTGAGCAAAGATTTGAAAATTACAGAAAAACAAATGTTAGGCGTAACATAGTCACTTCTTTAAAGATATCTTTGTTGGCTGTCCACCGAAATTTGAAGAGTGTTACAAATGTGCTACAATTCATTTATGGAAATTTTGTTCAACTATCTTTTTTAAATACTTTTTAAAGGAAACCAATACTTTATGAGGTTTAGTACAGGCTTTGTTTCCAAAATAGACCATACTTAGAAATCTAAAACGTTCAAGTCAATGGAGTAAGTTGATCATTTTTATATTGCAATAAATTAAGGAGTACCTTTTGCTTTGAAATATATAAATTTTACTTATAACTGCATTTTATAGACATAAATGCAGCTCTCTCTTTTCCTGAAAGTATAATTAACTTCTCACCTGTCGTTTATTTCATTACTTATTTTATTTTTCTTCATCAGTTATGTGTATATCGCATAGTAACTTTTCACTCAACTTTACGTCTACTCTGAGAATCTTTGAGAAAACATTTACACAAGTATCAATAACTTGCTATGAAATGAAGAGCTATTTTTAGTCTTACGGGCAGTAAGTTACAGCTAGAAGGAAATGGAAAGGTTTATTTCTTTCCAGTGTCTTAGTTTGTTTCATTATCCTAACCAAGGACTAAAATCTTGAAAAATGTAACTTGAAGCATTTATCTTTATAGACGTGCTGCTGAAAATTACCAATTTTAGTGGAGTTATTCTATGAGTTTCTAGACTAATAAAAAAAATTTTCAGCAAGCATATACAATGCTAATCGATCTTAATATACTTATAAAAAATGTTCAGAGAACATCTTTGGAACAAAAATTCAAAATCTATCATTTCTAAAAGGAATAAAAACACTTAAAAAAGAAAAACTTTTGAAATGCATTCTAAATGTTATAGTTTTATGCTTTAAAAAAAGTAAATTACAGATGCAGTTTTCTTCATTGCTTTGAAACTAAGAGGATGTATAATGTTTTTCTGATTTTTTCGCTACGTATAAAATTTTAAATTTAGATTCATGATCTGTAATAGAAAGGTTTTAATTATTAATAACAATTATTGAAACTTCTAATTTTTTACCTCAGAATGATTCAGAATACGTTTGAGGGAACTCACATAAAGTATAGTTTGAAAGTATTTCGTAAAAGAAAAGAACCCATAAAAAAAAGGATTAACGAAAATGCCAATTATTTAATTTATTTATTAAATTTATTCGGAGATGTCCGCCTAAATGCTGCAAAAAAAAAAAAAAAAAGCATTCGTAACTCGAAACTAATTCAATTTAACTACTTCTTGTGTTGCTTCTTTTCCCCCAGTTCGAATAGAGCGAAACTGCTTGTAAATTATCCGTACATTTCGTCTTACACCTCTATTGCAGTTTATGAAGTATAACAACATTTCTTTCATATTATATTACTTTGGCATTTATATTCGTCTTTGGGTGCAATAAAAATGCTTAATTTGTTTCTAAGCAAAGATATTTTACAAATTTAATACATCTGATTAAAAATATGCTAGACATTTATAATAAAAAAATCAGTCAGGTGGTTTGTTACGGTTACACTTTAGAGCAGGGATTCCCAAACTGGATGCCACAAAGAGCCCATGGTAACGATAACCCGCATATGATAGAACTAAACTGGGGTGTAGTGAGAATATTCTAATTCTTCAAAGGGTGCGGCGAATTGGTAAAGTTTGGGGACCTCTGTTTCAGATAAAAACATTTTCCGTTGAATTGGTAATTGTAATGATAATAAGATTAACAGTGCCGCTAAATATCTGTATAAAAAAAACAGATCTCTCTAAAGCCAAATTAGAAAGCTTTCAATGTTTTCAAATAAACAACCTGTCATGATAAAGATTAAGCAAATTAAAGAGTATTTATTTATTTTTTTAACAACAACATAGTCAATGAGTAAAAACAACAACATTTTACTATGTTTGAACTAAGTTAATGAATTCCGAAATTCGTGAAGAAAAAGAGTACCACGTTCTCGGTATAAAATAGTTTGTCACATGAATTTTGATTAGCCAAAAAATTCATAACTTCAAAAAATCTGTTCGGTTAATAAAACCAATATTGCTAAAAAAATGAAGATGGTTATTGGAAAATATACACTTATTTGATACATAACATTTTATTCTAAATGTCAGCAGAAATCGTTTCAAACATAAATTATTAATATAAAACGATACTTATTTTCTTTTTCCTTAATTCAGAGGTTTGATTTATTACGACATCCAATGGAATAGACTTTAATGATGTTGTTATACGCAGACGATATAAAGAAAAATGACGCTTCAAAATATCTTTTGCATCGATGAATGCATTTTTTTTTAAAGGAAATGTTTCAAGAACGTCAATTTTTTTCATATTTTCTCGTAATGCATTTCTTCTTTGTACTTAATATGAATGAGACAAAAATGAAGAAATATGCTTAGGTACACGAATTTAGAACAGATTTTAACTCGATGTCTTCTGAAATTTGGAGCAAAAACTGATTTATCACGACACCTGACAATTGACACACGACAATTGACTCGTGGGGTTAAATTAGTTTTACACAACACGCTGGTGTTTTACATCCTTTTACTTATAGCTTTTCTTTATACGACGCTAGCTTCCATTACTCTTAATAAATCTCTCTCTTTTTAATGATTTTATTTTATAATCTTTTGCTATAACATGCAGTTACTTAGCATTCTATTTCATTTTGCGGTTTTCACTTTAGTTTAAGCTATACTTCAAACAAATAATAATTTTAACTTTTTCGTGTTTTTATCAAAAAAAAAAAAAAAAAACCTTGAGTATTTTGAAAATTTTGATTCTAAGAACACTTTCAAAAATTAAATTTATTGCAAACTGAGTCATGCTACCTTTTGTGTTTTTATATGCTGCAATTTTATTCAGAAATATTTAATTCAAACGACTTTTTACTTTTATTTTATGAGCCTTAGTGGTGTTAGGGCGTAATTCGGCTGAGTAAAGTGCTTATCTTTGATTAAATAACATTTGTTTATAGCGTCCATGTTTGAATTTTTGAATCTTACACAATAAATGTTAATCCATTAATTACAGTAACTTTTATAATCAAGAACGGAAAACGGAAGTTTGATAATGGAAGAGTCAGTATGAATTGAATTTAGATGCAATCAAAAGAATTCCTTTTATAATTTCAGATAAAATTTTGGGTATTACCCCGAAATTATTCAAAATGTGTGGAAAAAATAAAACTACAAAGAGTTCAAACGGATTGTAACATACTTTAAGAATATTGAATGAACAGAAACAGCAGATACTGTTACACCCAAGGCCTAATCAGGATCTCCAAAATAGCTTTGTTAATGCTTGATAAAGATAGAGCACAGTATTTCAGATAAGAGGAACTTTCCTAATGGATGAAATACTCGCATATAAATTTGTAATTAATAATATGTATAGAGTAGACCGGAGCACGTTTACGCAGTGCCCTTTTTTCAAAACGAATTATAATTGGAGATCTAACAGTCATAACACAGACTGATGCTGCTCCCTAGCAAATATTCTCACAAGTTTTTGAGCATTAGTCGAGCTTCGATCTAGCATGCAGAAAGAATAATATGTTTTTTACCAAGTTGAGTAAATTTTGTGTTGAACGTTTTGAAGCTCATTGTGAATAAATAATACTTAGTTAAGAAAGAACAAATGTATAAAATGTAGCAGAATTTTATCATTTTTTTTTGAGATTTGTAGTTGTATGAACTGAAATGTTATTAAATTTTTATGCACGTTAAAAATAAATCCAAACTTTGTGACGGGGCAAGTTTACGCGTTGAACGTCGGAGCACCTTTATACTCACGTACTTACTGTGTCTTACTTAAACCAGCCACCGATAATTTTTTCGCTCCAAACTGTCTCAAACACTTTTAGCATTTTCCAGCTATTTAGTTTTGAAAATTACCATTTAATTTTTTATTCAATTACACATTCGTATTTTATAGCTTACAATCATATAGGGCTGTCTATGTCTTCATTCCCCTTCAGCTTTAACTTTATACACTATTCAATCTGCAATAAATTTGCTTTATTTTAGCGATGGTCAGATATTATGTTCAAAACACTAACAGAACTACGTTAGGTGTCAAAATAAATATGCGTAAACGTGCTTCGTGTCCGGGACAAATTTACGCAACCGACTTGGTCTCAAAAATATTTTTTTAACGGTTAAAAACATAAGCTGAGAAACAACTGAATATACCAATTTTGACTCCAATAAGTCCTTCATAAAACCGTAATGTATAAAATTCCCTAAGGTAAAGCATAAAAATTAGAAAATTTATTAAAAAAATTCTCGTAAACGTAACCCAGTCTACCCTACAGTATTAGTATTTGTGTCATTTTTAAGGCAAAAAGAATTAGGAAAATACATTTTGTTCTACATATGAAAGCTTCAGTGCTTTAAGTTCCAAATCCTCACACTAATCTGGAAGCCATTTATTATATATTTTTTCATATCTATCGAGCAAATCGAACATGAGGAATCCTTATAAGGAGCAATATCTGTCATCGTCACTTCACTTTAAGAACATACTGCCTTTTCTCCTGAAGCAAAAATGTTATATCATCTCCATCTTTATGTAAATGGTTTTCTACTGCAAAAGTAAGATGCCGCTTTAGGCAATACTTCTGACGATACTCGAATAAGATACTTTAAATATGGTGAGCAATAAACCTTCGCAAAAATTAATATTTGATACAGTTTAATTTGAATTTTCAGTCTTCATTTTTACTTTCTTCTATATCTAATATATAGAAGAAAGTATTGGATTCGTGCAAATTTTCGAATTTCGACGGATTCGAATGTTTTGAGGTGTGCTGAGTCCATTTCGACCATTTTCGGAAAATGTCTGTGTGTGTGTGTGTGTGTGTGTATGTGTGTGTCTGTGTGTGTGTGTCACGTATGTGTGTGACCAGTTTTTTGTGGCCGCTCTACAACAAAAACTATCTCATAAAATTGAACGAAATTTCGTACACATATGTGCCCCTATGTGAACTAGTGCCCATTGGTTTTTGTCGCGAATTCCTCCAAGGGGGCTGCAGCAATGAGACGTTTTTTGAGTTTTGCGTGACTGCTATTCCCCAAGAAGTAAATGTCGGAATCAAACAAAATTTGGTTCATATATTGCCTCTTACATGTACAGGTGCTGATTCAATTTTTGTATCTAGCTCAAACGGGGGTTGAGCTATAGAACGTTCTTTGTCGTCAATTGTGACTGCTGTATCTCAAGAAATAACGAACGGAATCAAACAAAAATTTATCGACAAGTAGCCCTTAGAGGGTATAAGAGCCGATTCTATTTTGGCGTCAATAGCTGAAAAGGGGGTGGAGCAATCGAACGTTCTGTGTTTTCCATTCTGAGTGCCATATCTCAAGAAGTAATGCTAAGTTCTGGATGAAATTTGGAATAAATATCAATCCATATGTAAACAAATGTTGACTCAATTTTGGCGCCAATGGCTCCATGGGGGGCTGATTTTTTTGTGTGAATTAAATAGCTTCATAATTGCAACAATAAGAAAAGTAAATCGTTATAAACTGTCGTCAGCGTAATTCGCGTGATTTTAATTGTTGGAAAATGACAAGAAAATCGCGATGATTTGAACCATAGACCAATAACAAGACTTATTATTAGTCTATCATTTTAACTTTTTAACTGTTGTCATCTTGTGTTTGTTAACAAATAAATGTTTGTAATTATTTTAAGCAATTCTTTTAAAATAATTTTCATTCTTTGCTTTGCTTTTGAGATAAATCGGGAATTCAGAACGTCGTTAAGTTTTGTCGTGGGTAGTTTTGTTTTTATTGGGAATATTGCTACCTCGTCAGGAATGGGGAGGGTTTATAATTATACGAAAGATATAGAAGAAAGTTTCGTGATGGCCACAACATACTAGTTTTGCATTGTATCATCAATGGCAGGATGAGAATAATTTGCAAAAATTAATTATTTTTATACTTTAATCAATTAGGGCCATTAATGCGGAAAAAATTCTACTAGTGTCACATTGAGCGAAATTAACAATGCTACAGAAGTAATTAATAGAATGAATATTTAAAACATATGGGTACCTCAAAATTGCCGTTTTTCTATAAAGATTTAGCTTGAAAGTAATTTACAAAGTGGTATTCTTCCATTTTTATTTAATACATAAAGTTTTAAAATTTAATTATTGTGTCACATAAAAATAGATTTTAACTTCATATTCGTTATTTGCACATCTATACAATTGTTTGCTCACGTTAACATAAATGTTAATTAAGATCGAACTAACTATATTTCGAAATAACTATATTTCTCGATTGAGCATGAAATATGAAAAATTTGTATGTTTGATAGTTATATATTCATAAGGATTAAACTAAATTCTGAAACGAGCACATCAATACCTCAGATTAACTATAAGGTGTCTAATAGCAGTAAGATTTTTTGCTCTTATCCTACAGTTATCCTGCTGTATCGATATGCAATATTTATCATTCACTTTTTTTTCCTTCATATATATTTTTAAAGTTTCACTTAAAATCGATTTTTTTCAAAAATTAGAAGTGCTCGTCTACCTTAACATTTAACCTTCTACTTTTTACAGACAATCCAAATTGAAATTGCTACGTTTTGAAAAGCTCCTTTTGGTGTTATTCAAAACTGTAAGTGTTGTGCTTCATAACAATTGCATATAAACCGACTAAAAGGTCTGCTTGTTTTTTTTTTTTTATATTTCTTTCCTTTTTATCTTTATTTATTTATTTTTTTTTTTTTGTGTGTGTGTTTGCGCATTCTGTGATACTGTACAAAGTTAGAAGCTTTATTTTGCATTTTTTCTTAAAAATAATACATAAAATGCGATTTGTCTGAAAGTAAGTATTAAAAATTTTAGTAGATAACTAACGCTTTGATATGTTTTGACTGTTTGTACATACAAAATAGAATAGCTCTTAAAAATTCAATAAATAAGCCAATAGTTCTTGAGTTTAATTACATTTAAAGTCTAAGATTTCGTTTTTAAAAATTTGCATCGCTGGCTTGCAATTAAATTTACAATCTTAATTCTCCCAGATGCGTTATAAACAACAAATTGATTTCAGTAATGAATAAATTTATGAACCTAGTTTGTTCAGAGATCGTTGTACGAGATAAACTAATATAGGATGCCAAGGCGAGTAAAGCAAAACAAAGGTATTTACTCAATTTAACTGCTACTAAAACGCTTAATTGGATCTCAGGTACTGCTGCCAAAACATTTTTAAATAATCCAGATCGAGAAATTAATATTTGGAACACGAAGCTTTTCAGGTTAATTTCTCACGATCGAAAAATATCCTGCCTTATATCTTCTTCGAGCTTCTATTAAGAAACAACTGCATTTGGGAAAATTGAGAATCAATATGCTGTTTACCTGGGAAGTTATTCTTGCTGTAATATCGCGAATTAGGCGTTGGTTAAATCGAATTGCATTTTCAAATGGCATGACAGGAATTAGTTCTGTAATTTTATTCCGTTTTAGGCTGCTTCAAATAATCATTTAGGACGAAAATAATCCCTTTCCGCATGAACTACTTTTCTAAATTTGTAAATTGAGTTATTGAGGTGATACATGGGAATGTTTGTCTTCAGTCAGAATTATGAAATACTTAACCAAACATGTTTATATTTATTACAGAGTGTACAATGGTAAATAGACCAAATTTCAAGTTTGTAGGCAAAAAAGTTAAAACAAATAAGAGACGTTCAATATTCCGGACTAATACTTTTGATATTAATATTTCAGATAAAAAAACGATGAAATACTGAACAAACTTCATTGTAAAATGTTCTCCAAATAATAATGAAACGTAATATAAGAGTTTGAAATGATTAATAAAAAATTATAATTTTCTTTTAAAAAATCAGAAAAATAACCCTTTGTCTTTGCGACGAAAATCCATGGTTAGAAAAATGAGCCCCTCTCTATCTCCCAATCTCCGTATGTTAGTGTTGTCAATCCCAAAAGCGAAAAATTCTTTCACAGATAAACATAAGCAGAATGTAAAGTGTCAACTTAAAAAAAAATCAAGCAACTTTAGCAATTATTAAATGATTAGCAGCTGTTTAAAACTCATGTCCAAATAGCGTCTTGTAACGTTTGTAAAAAAAATTTATAACTCAACTTTTCAACGAAAAAAGGAAAGAAATAACCCTAAATGTTAGAAAAATGAAAGCATGTGGAATTTTAAAAGTTTCTTATAAAGTAAAAATGTTTATCGTTGGTTTTAAAAAGGAAAGTTTCTGCAACAAAAGGTGTTCTCAGGATCCCACTCAACCTTCAAGCTACCTGAGGAGTCTGCATAAGTAGTCCCCGAGGTTTCAAGTAGCCATTCACCAGAAACATCGTAGATATAATTAAAGATATATTAATGTTGTTTTGACCTGATCAGAATACAACGCTTAATATTCAGTCAGCGTGTTGGAGATGCATGAAAATGGGAATGTTTTCATCACGTGCAACCTTGCCGTTTAAACAAAAATCTTTCGGTTTTGTCTTGAATTTAAAATTTCAGGTCGAAGTAAAGTCTTCTAAGGCGTATTTTAGAAATCGAATAATTTATTTTCTATAAACTATTCGCAGAGTCGGTTTTGTCTTGAATTAAGAATTGCACGCAGAAGCAATTTAGGTATTCCAAGGCGTATTTTATAATTCGAATAGTTTATTTTGTATAATAACAAATAATACCGGTTGAGATATGTTTCCTTTATTTCGGCGTTTTTGTTAAACAATTTATTATTGATATTTTTATGTAATAAAATTTTATTATTAAATATTTTTTAAGTTTCTGCAATGATTTGATTGGTTTCAAAACACATTTCTATTTCATCATATCACCGTAATAAGTGGCCAGACTTTTCTTTTGAAGCTCAAAATTACTTTACGATTATGAAAGATTTTCTCTTCCGTTTAAAAGACATTTTTCGTCATCAGATCAATTTCATGTGTGTATGACTGTCAATATAAAAGTAACTTATATACAACTACTAGAAAGTCGCCCGTCAAGGCATGACGGGTGAAAATTGTTTCTACTTTTGAACGAAACCATTGCCTGTTTGGTCAACTTTTTATAGTTGCATTCACTGTAAAAAAAATTCCGAAACGTTACTGAGTATTTCCGGATCACGTTTCGCGATTTCAATGGTTTTTCTCCACTTCCTGGAAATATCAAGTATCATTGTCAAAAAATATCCTGAATTGCTACAAGTTGTCCGAATGCAGACTTCTCTCTGTCGTAAAAAAATATGTTTAGCTACTAGTTTAAAGATTAACTAAGAGCATTTATAAGGCGTATCGTCTTCAGTTCGCTTTCGGCATGTCCATACCGATTGAACTCCCAAAGGGCGCGAATCAGTGTGGATTTCGTAGCTTTGCCAGAATTGCAATCAAGGGAGATGCTTGATACGTACCTGCAATTCCGTCTTAGCTTTGGCTATGTTTGTTATACTGCTTTTGGAACTGTCTTAATAGCTCAGGAAGGTGCCCAGCTGTTATATTATCCCTATCAAAGATTACACTGAAATTCTAGAGACACGACTGGCTTTAAACGGAAAGATTTCAGGATTTTTCAGGAAGGTTACTGGATTTTAGCCGAAAACGTTCCTGGTGTTTGCGAGATATGTTACTGGCAGAAATTGGGCTCATCAGCTGCCTATTAATTTCCAGGAACGTTTGTGAATCGTTTTTACAGTGTTGCAGATCTAACTCCAGTGGATTAATCCTAAACTCCAGTAGGTAGCATTCATTGTCGACCATTTTTTTTCGTTTCTTCATTCCCCTGAAATGACACAGTTTTACCAGTTAAACTGTTAAGAAATTACCATGCCGTTGCGCGAGTTTCATTGTTGATACACGCGGGTTACTCGATCATCGGCTGTTATTTATATGAGGATTGTTTCTATTTAAAATCATAATTACACTGTAAAAAAAAACTGTAAATTTTGAAGAAGTTATCCGTATTTTTTACAGAAAAAAACTGTTCGTAATAAAATACAGGATTTCTCTGTTTTTTTGAATCTGTAACCGATTATAAGCGTTAACTGTTACCATCGCCTCACCGCGTACTTTGTTTTTCTTCGAAATTTCGCCCGCCTGTTTGGATTTTGGTTCTCGTGCTCGAGTTTTTTGATCTTATATTTATTTAAAGCGAGTAAGTCTTAAATCTTTGCAACTTCCATTTCATTGCATCCTAATCAATATTTTATTATTATGTTTTTTTGTCATCTGTTACAAAGGCATATTCGGAAATTTACCTTTGTATACATGTATTTCGTAGTAGTATAGTAAATATTGAAATGTATTTATAAAAGTATAGTTTCATTTTTTAATCTTCATAAAATAATAAATCAGCTTGAATAAATAATAAAAATACGGAAGATTTCTGTAAAATAAACGGAAGAAAACTGGCGTCCTGGCTGACAGTTTTTTTCCGTAAATTTTACAGATTTTTTTTACAGTGTAGCTGAACTAACAGTTTGTAATATGAACACCAGCTTACAAAACATTTTGCTACGCAACTGCATTTTATCTATTATTTACAAACATTGAATAAATTATTGCGTTTGGATTTTAAAATTTTCTTTTTGGTGTTAATGCAAAAGAGAAAAACAATTATTTAACTCAGCACCGCAATTGGAAAAAGAGACTTTATATCATGTATTTATTACAATTACTCTTTTACAAACAATATTTAATTTATCACCCATTTTTGGTCAAAACATAAACCTATCCTCAAATGCAAATGCGCGCTCTTGATCTAAAATCCAAAATGAATAAAGTATGAATGTTATTTCAATGGAGAGGGACATATTTTGCTCTAACTCTTAAAGTATATTACTTCTTAGAGGAACTTCATGACTCTCAATAATTTTTAAAAATCCGATACTTGATAGATTTTGAGCACTTTTTGAACAATGCCAATTTATTCTTAAACATATGCAAACTAATTCTGGATGTTTGATTGATCCTGTTGCTAATTCTTATCCATAAGTTTTTTTTGTGACTTTTTTTTTTCTTTCAATCTCCCCCCCCTGTTTCCTTTTGAAAATGAATATAAATGGAATACATCAGCCAAGTTTATCCTCTTAAAGCAGTTAAGTAGCGGAGTTAACACTACCTTTCAAAAGTAGTTTGTAATAGCTACATTTAAAAAAAAGTAGCTGTAGTTGTTGTTGTTAACTATATTTGTAATAAACTACTTGTAGTTCGCTACAAAAAATATCGTTTTTTCCTATCACTATTATAAGCACTTCCTTGTACACTGATGCACTTGAAAAAAAATGCACACCACCGATTTGCTTATAGACTTGCTTATTTATGAGCTAGATGTCTGATTTGCTACGCAAATAATTAAAAATTTACCTTGATTACAAATTTCGTACTAGAGATACCTGGATTATTGATGCCATTTAGAAATATGAATGTTAATTATTACGAAGACCCCTGCATGTATCAATGGGGACTCGTTCCTGGAGAGTTATTTCAAAAAAACAACTTAAGGAAAACAATCCTTAAAATGTTGACTGTCCAGTAAATGCTTTTAAAATTTCTTTTAAGGAGTGTAACTTAAAGCTATTCGCACTTTTCCAATCACAGCTGACATTGATGAAAGATGTTTTAATGATTTGAAAATGCTGAAGCCATTTTTAAGAAATTAAAAGAGCAGTTTATATACAGCCCCTTTCGAAGTATCCCTCCGTTATTAAATATTCAATATTTTATCTCTTTCCGAAGATTCAAAACATGCCATTGATTTAGCTTAGATTAATGTTCCCTTCATATTTCTTCTTAATATCCGTAAAATCCATAAAGCCTTCTATTTTCTGGAAACATTTAAAGAGAAGTTGAACATTAGATTACGCGCATTATGCTAATTAATATGATTTAGACGAGGAATCGAGAAATCACGACATGTAATTTGCCTATTTGCTGGAAATATTGTCGGAAGGAAAATATTCTCTGTGAAAGCGAAATGTGTATTATTAAAATGAATTACTTGACAAGTATTATTTTCTGCATGTAACTGCCTGGTTAAAGATGTCTCGTTTTAAATGGGAATATTTTATTTTATTTAGTTGCATATTACTGGTTACCTTAGAGCTTTTCCTGCTGAGAAGCTAAAAAAAAGTGCTTTACACGTACTGAAAAGTATATAAATACACACTATAAAAACATATGTATATCTAGCTAAAAGTATTGTCACATTTTCAAAAATTCACAATTTTACGGACCTTTCGAGAAATGAGAGATCAATAGTTTTGTAACATTTGTCTCATAACATGTATGCTCCAGCTAACATTTTTCAAAAAAAAAAAAAAAAAAAAAAATCACCCGTGCATTAAGGGGACCAGCAACAAATTAAGGAAAGAAAAAAAAAAGATCATCCTTTATGGTAAATAGCTGGGAAAAGTTATTAATTTTAAGAATGAATTTACTCCCTATTCACAACTACCTTTTCACTTCTATAAAAAATATTAATTTAATTTGAAGTTTTTCGGCTCATAACCCTCAGTTCCGTCACCTCTTAACGATACTTCATATTTTTACAAATTTCATTGGAAATAAGAGACTAATTGTTCTGTAACCTTTTGTTGCATAAAAAAGGCATGCTTCTGCTTTACTTTCCAATGAAAATTATGCACCCATGCGTTTAGGGGACCAGCGAGAAATTCGTAAGAAAATAAAATCGTTTTGTAATTATCCTTCTTCGTAAATATCATGAAATGAGCGGAAAATTTCAGAAGTCAGTTTACTTACTGCAGAATAGTTTCATACAATTACGTGCCAATATTACTTATATCTACGAAGAAATATGCAATTCTTTAAAAAAAATGTTTTTTTTTTTCATGTTTTAGCCTAATCTCCCAGTAAAAGTCAGAGAAAGCAGAAAAAAAGCAAGAAAAAAAGCTTTATGCATCTGAAAAATATCACGAAAAACAAAAAAAAGTCAGAAATAAAGAAAATAATTAAATAAATATTGACAAATTAAAAATTAGAAAGTAGGGTATTGAGATGGGGGAAAATGTATGTCGGTCTGTCTGCCCCCCCCCCCCCCCCCGCCACAGTAACATTCGAGTAAGTATTCCATCGAATAGTCGATTTTTTTTTTTGAAAGATCTCGGCAAGGACACCTTATTCCCATATTCCATTTTTTGATCTGAACAATTTTTCGTTCAATTTTGAACAGTTTAAAAAATATTAACATTAGCACCTACGGGGAATTTAAGGCAAACATAAATCCCGAACTTAGAAGCAAATTTGCTTCAAACAAACTTTGTGGTAAAAAGTTTTTGAAGAAGGGTCATGCATAGAAAAAATCTTTTTGATTTGAACAATTTTCCGTTCAATTTTAAAAAGTTCAAATTTTTTAACATTAGCGCCTACGGCGAAACTAAAAGTCAATATAGATAACAAACTAAAATTGAAGCGGATTTACTTCAAACAAATTTTGTTGAAAATAGCTCGTGATGACCAACTCCCGACTCCGACTCCTAGAAGTTTAGGGCAGTCGACTCCGAATCCGACTCCTGTTCCAAAAAAATAATTTTACTCCGACTCTGACTCCGTAACTTTGGCAAAAATTTAGACACGGAGGGGAAATGACAGACTCCGATTTTTGGAAATTTAAAGGCTCCGACTCCTTTATCCCAAAATTAGTCCGACTCTGACTCCGCAAAGATCGGCAAAGTTGCGGATTTTAAGGGAAAAAAACCGATTTCGACTCTGAGTCTTTAAACTAAAAACCTTCGACTCCCGAATCTGAATATTTTACCCAAAAATGAGATTGACTCCAACTCCGACTCCACAGCCATGGTTTTTACTTTAAAATAGTTATTGCTGATATGATTTGTTTTTATTTTCATGCTAAAGTTTTAACTTATATATTCAGCGTTTGGTGGAGAAATTTGGAGTACTTTATGTTTCTACATAAAGAAATAAGCAAACGATTTTTTATTAATAATAAAAATTATTTCTTTAAGTTGACATTTTGTTGGTTCTTATTTATTTTGAACGTATATTTATTAAATTTGAAAATCTTTTTGGCAACAGGGGGAAACAATAGGTTTTATTTATATATTTAATTTGCTTCATATTTATTTTGACATAATGTATTTTTGATATAATGTCTTTTTTCAATTGAACTAAAAAATAGTAAAGGAGCGCACATTTATTAACTTTTATTTTCTCATTTTACAAGAAGCAATCAAATTATTTTTTTTTTCAAAGGGGAAAAGAAAAGAAAAGAAGAAAAACAGTAAGTAAAAATGGCCTTTTTTTTCAACGATATATATAAAAAACAGTACATTAATATTTT
Organism: Uloborus diversus; assembly: GCF_026930045.1. Lineage (NCBI taxonomy): Eukaryota > Metazoa > Arthropoda > Arachnida > Araneae > Uloboridae > Uloborus > Uloborus diversus. Next base: position 43,862,834 of record NC_072734.1, read on the forward strand.
CTTTCATAAACATTAAACATTATCTTAAACATTTCCTCTAATAATATACACTTCTTCTGCAATAGTCATGGCAACAAGAAGTAGTTTTTTAAATTCTAATTTTATTTTCCAACACACAAGTGAAAAAATATGCTTTTCCACAGCGCATTATTAAATTAACTATTTTTTCTATAACATACTTTTACATGTTTTACAGAAATAGGATTTTTTGTTGTTTTTGCACAACCTTTTTTAAAGATAGAATAATGGTTCATTTCTCAACAGAAATTTTTTTTGAACAATTTGTTAGACTTAAGTAAACATCTCGCTCAGCAGTATTTAAGATTACTCAAAGCCAAAATTAAAATGGTAATAGGAAAAAGTTTGAATTAAATTTGAAAAACTATAAAAAAGATGAAGTTAAGCTTAGCAAAAGTAGAAAAACAACTTGATTCGACAAATTCAAAAAGATAAATATATTTAATGGAAATGGTAAATGATTTGTAAAAGAAATATTTTTTAATGGATAAAATTGGGTTAAAGAATGACTTCAGTAACACAAAAGATTATTTCCCAGAAAAGAAATATGAACATTGAATATGTTTCTTAAAAGTTTATACCGTTTTCAAAAAGCAATTTGTATAAGGTAACAATTTCTGTACTGGAAAAGAAGACAGTTAACCCATGCTCCATTTCGTTCCTTCTGGAAACGGGAGATTTTAGACTCCCCCAATTATTTGCGGGGACAACGGGTCAGGCTGCCTGAAAATAAGACTGTCCCTTTAAAATGGATTGTATGTTTATCCAAATATTTCTCTTAGCTTACGTTCGACAAGCACGACCAGTAGCGACCGGTTGGTTAATCACGTGACAGCAATGACGTCAGGGGTTACTCACCGGTTGTTCACGGACCAATGCATCATCGAACGCTTTCGGTTAATCACCGGTTACTTGCGCAGAAATGACGCAGACAAATAACATAGTGAAAAATACATATAATTGGTCAAAAATGTGACGTGGTCAACCAATCAACCAGCTAGAGTTGCGATCGACCGGTAGATCAACCGGTGAGGCTCATAAAACGATATCGGAAGCAACCAGTTAACCCGTAGCTCTCAAGAACGCTGCGGTTAGCTTGACATTCTCTACAGTAAACTTACCAAGCCTAGTGGCCCCATTTCCTGTAGCATCAACTTCACAAGCCAAAACGTATCCGCTACTTCTAACGTTGCATAGTTAAATAACTTTTGATAAAAAAATATAATTATCAAACAAAAGTTAACTTTTAGAATATACGATAGTTATCGCAATGCATATAAACAGTAAATCAATAAATGAAATAAAAATGTAAATTTTAAAAAGAAAGCAAAAACAAGCTAAGATAAAATAAAAAGTTTAAAGTAAGTAAGAAAAGCTTTATATTTGTTTCATCGTTTCAGTGTTTTTCTTTTATATATTTAGTGAAAACATAGTAAGTTTTAAGCTTAAGTTAAAATGTCTTGACTATAAACGTACACTGTAAAAAATCTCGGAAAACTCTCTGAATATACAAAAAAGTTTTCCGTAATACACAGATTCGTACGCCCTCCGCAGTTTTCTGCAATAATCAAAAACGTTTCCCGTTTAGCAAGAAAGTAAGAGTCGACGCATGCGCAGTTCACACGGCAATGTTATAGTCCAGCAGCAAATCTAAACTGAAACTTTCGAAAGCACGCAATGAAAACAAGTGCTGACTCATGTATGCGAAGTAACACTCATCAAGGGGATTAGTAGAAGTTTTGTTCCTCGCATGAATTCACTGAAGATAATTTTAAAGTCTTATATTTTCTTGCATATGTATCGTCATGAGATTGAATTTGAAGCTATGTCACTTATTTTTAAGTACGAAGTGCAAATTCTCGACGCATGCTCGCGGAAGGAATACAAACTGAAATTAAAAACCAAATAACTACCGAGAGGACGCCATGTAAATTCATTGCGTCGCATAACTTGTGTAGGTAATTTACTTTTTTCTTGGATACTTTTCTTCTTTCCACCAAATGGGTAATTTTTGTTGGCAGAATTTTATTCTGTCATAAAAATCACCTTTTTGGTGACCAAAGCCTGCAAAAGACCACCACCGACGAATAGGTAAGTCGCTTTGCAACTCTATTACTTTAAAGAGATTTAGTTCATATAAATCTCGTTAAAAAAAAAACTATTTTCTTCAGTATCATATTTTCGTTGTGAACTATTGCAATTTGAAAATATTTTACATTACATAGAACACATATTTAAAGTGCAAGTGTGTCTAGTTTTGTTCTGTAAAATTTATGAATTGAAGATTATAAAAAATTTTAAATATGTGTTATTGTGTACTTTGTTTTTATGTGTCAATCTCAGTTAATATTTGACTGAACATTTATGTATCAAGCATTATGAATTAAATGTTGTAATATGCAAATTGTCAGGTTTGATAGTTCGTCTTTAAGGTTGCATGTTTTCATTCTCTTGTAAACAGTGTAACTAGATTGTATGAAGTAAAAAAAAAAAAACTATCTCTTGTAATTAGGAACATAGTGCTTCAGTATTATCTAAATGACGATATCTCTTTAAATATTTGCATTAGCGAAACGCTTTAAATTAGTTAAATGTGTGTTAATTTATTTAACAAATAGATATATATATATGTATTTAAAAGTGTTTTCATTTTTTTCGTTTTACGAGCCTCAATTTTACCAAAAGCAAAAAGAAAAAAAAGACTTAATAAAATAATTTTGTATTTTTACACCATATTAAAGTATTTGACTTATAATTTATATGATACTTTGATTTATAATGTATATGATACTTTGATTTATAATGTATATGATGTTGCTTTTTCAAGGGGGGGGGGGGGCGCTTCATAGCATTTTATGGGTGCACCATCACTCTTATGGTGGGGGGGGGGGGGTATTCTCGTATATATGAAATGGAATAATCATGTAATAGAGTTCAATGTTTTAATAAATAAAATATATAATGCATTTTGCGCACACTGTAAAAATAAAATCAGTAACCTATTTTGAATAAGTATTTATATTTGTGATGAGCTGGAAAAGGGCAAGAACAGAAGAATCAACCCGAATGGTTCCAGCAGGGGGACTTGGTGTCATATTTAAATTCATCAATTTCTCTGTTGGTACTTTTCGGTACACTTTGTTCGTCAGAGAAATTGACTTGAGGTGAACGAATTCCGGAACGCGAAGGGTAGGTAAGTCCTGTCAAATTTTATCCGAAGATAAAAGCTATCAAGTTTGATACAAGATATGTTTTTAAGTTCTGCATTAAAAAAACAATATGTTGATAGTTTTGTCTTGAAAATATTGAGAGAAAAACTGAAGTTTAAGATTGTTTAACAAACAATCCCCACTTTTCAGAAGGTACCCTCACTCCAATTCCCCGACGATTTTGTGATTAGGAATGAAACTACTAGATTATTTCATAATTTTTCAAAAATGTATAACTGTGCATATGTTATGCTGTTAACCATGCTATTTGTCATTAGAAATTCCAAAAAAAAAAAAAAAAAAATCCACGAATAATTCTGAAATTGCTTGTATTATTGCTCTTAGATATGAAAGAATTGAAATTGATATGGTATGCAATACTATAATAAAGAATTATATTTTAGAAAAAATCACGGAAAAAGGATTCCGAAATTCTCGGAAACGTTTTTGAAAATTGTTTGGTGAATTCCGAAATACTCGGAAACGTTTTCGAAACTTTCATGAACCACAGCTGCACAGAATACTCAGAAACATTTCTGGAAATTACGGAAAGAGGATTCCGAAATACTCAGAAACGTTTCTGAAAATTACAGAAAGAGGATTCAGAAATACTCAGACACGTTTCTGAAAATTACAGAAAGAGGATTCCGAAATACTCAGACACGTTTCTGGACATTACAGAAAGAGGATTCCGAAATACTCAGAAACGTTTCTGAAAACTACAGAAAGAGGATTCCGAAATACTCAGACACGTTTCTGGACATTACAGAAAGAGGATTCCGAAATACTCAGAAACGTTTTTGAAACTTTCATGAACCACAGCTGCACGATATACTCAGAAACGTTTCCGGATTTTTTTTACAGTGTATAGGCTTCACTGCACCATGACTGTGCATGTTAAGTAAGTGTGTAAAATTAATTTTAGCTACCAGTTTGCAGGTAATCTCAACTTGAATGAGAAGAACCACATTTGCCTCCAACTTGGTTATGACTATTCCAAACTGATGAGCTCAAAACTAGGACGCGCCTACAATCTTTGAATGTCGGTATGCGCTTATGGCAAGACTTATCTAAAATCATTTAAAACTATTTTAACTGTTGTAGACATACCAATATTCTTAAAAGTAACATTAAATTACACCGGGGTACAATGTTGAAAAATATTCCACACTTTTCAATCAATACAATCTTTATTTTGTGAATATGATACAAATTTATTTTTTAGCCATAAAACATTGTAAATACAAGCGAATCAAATGTCGCTATCTTTCCATAAATCTAATAATGTCTTTTCAACATGACATTTCTTTTTAGTGCTACGTAACGTATGGCCTCCCTGATGCAGGAGTAGACAGTTAAAGCACTTAACAATTATGAAAACGAGGTGATTCTTACTTTTATTGTAGGATTGTAAAGCTAAAAAAGGATGGCTTTATTTGTATTTTTTAAAAAGTATATTTCATATTATGCAAGCTTAAAAACAAATCTGTAACACTCGGTAACAGGATGCGTAATTTCTGCTACCGGGTTGATAGGTTATAAGAAATAAATAGGTATCTTTTGACTGCAAAGTAAGAGCACAAAGAAACAACGTTCAAAACACAAAACTGCAAAAATAAACAAATAAATAAATAAATAGCAGACACGTGTTTCGGGTTTCAACGAAGTCTTTCTTCAATAAAGAAAGAGCTTCCGGGTGTATTTTCCCATTAAAAGCATTTTCTACGCTTTCATATTATTAATTATTATTATTAGAATTATGCTCGTTATAGTCAACATTTTTGTTATTAATGGTAGTAATAGTATTCTGACAGAACTTCATGTTCTTTGTCTTCTAGACATTTATTACTTTCCAAATTGCAAGCAAAAATTTAAAATGGAGCAATTTTCCACGTTTTATTTGAAAACTTGTAAATTTAAATAAGATTCTCCGATTAATAAATCACGCAAAAAAGTTTTTTATAAGACGCTCTTTGATTCGAAGTTAAACATTATTAATACAAAAAAGCAAAGGAAAAAAAAACAGTATTCCGATTTCCCTATTCAAAATAATAATGATAATAATAATAATAATAATAATAATAGAATAAATTCTTGTCTTGAGGATTTTTATTTATTCTGTCATTTTTAGATAACAAAACAGCTATATTAATAACGGTTTTCGCAGTGATAAAAGTTTTACAGATATAATTGTAAACCATTTCAAAATTTTTGTATTTACATTTTTACTGACTAGAACATGTTTACTGCTAAGATAAATAATGTTTTTAAAGTTAATGATATTTACGCATTGTTGAACTCTATTTAAAAAAAAATTCCCTTTCACATCGGACAAGAGATAAATATGAATAAGTTATGCATAAGGAAAACGCATATGAATAATAATGTATGACTCTATGAAAAACTAATAATATATGAGGCAGTGAGAAGCATTGGCGTGTAAGGGAACAACAAGTTTTGAGTAAAATGAGTTTAAAGTTCTGGTACAAAGTAGGCTTTCATTGAAAATTTTTCCTAAATCATGCTATATAGCAGCGCCAACCAGAGCTACTAGTGCTTTCTCTAGCACCAAAAACAGAGGAGTGATTCACCTACCATTTGTACTGGTTGTCTCTTAATTTTTAATTCTATCATTTACATCCCTTTGCTTTCCACTGCCTCATATGTATTATATTTCTTATGTACAGTACTATGAATGTTATTTGGAAACTTAATTGAAGAAATAATGCAGTTGTATCAAGAAAGCATCGGTTTTGTTTTAAACAGAAATAATGTTAGAGCAGCATTGTAATTTTTTTTCAGATTTAACTCTGCTTGCAGCCATCTCAGATGGAGCGTCCCAAAGGAATGTCCCTGCATTGTTTATATGCTAACTCGCAGAAGGAAAACTTTGATTTCTGATTCATTTTACTTATTTTACTTCCCTCAATGTATTTTTCTCAAATTACAAAGGGACATTTAAACTAAGTCCACTATAATAATTAAACGTATGATGTATGTTCGGATCGATAAAACATACAAAACAAAGTAGATTTTCGTTTTAATTTGAATTTTACAAAGCTGAAAATGATTTGTTTCATACTTCTGTCAAATGAAAATGTATGTAAATATTAAACATACTTTCCTAGGTTTTTTTTTTTTTTTTGGTTATGAATCAACAGCACATTCGCTCTTTGAACACACTTGTTATACAAACAGATAACAGGTACCGTAAACGCGGGCTACTTTGGTCCTTCTTTAACCCAAATGAGAACGAGCTGATGTGTGCGTCACATGACTTCCTTTTATTCCAATTTAATGTCATTTTCCCATTATTTGAAATTTTAATGTGATTCAATAGTTTACTCTCTAAATAACACCAACAGTGGCCAAATCGAAATCAGATTAAAAAAATAACAGTTACCGTAATAGCACTTAATCATGTGCATGATTTCGGTGAAAGCTTCAGAAAACGCTTTTCGTGTTCCATCGGACTATTGTCACGTCCATGATTTTAAGCTATTTGTTGAACGCTTTTTTAGTATCTCCAACCAGCTTGAATCTTTTCGCAAATACATTAGAGTCCTTACTAACTAAATAGTTCCCGTTTTTATTCAAGAAAATAGAGTTCAAAATGCATACCAAAACGACACAAAGTTGATTTGAACTCTAGTGAACATAGGTTAAGACGAGTCCATTCATTCAAATCGAATTGAGGGTAGGCGGTTTGTTCTGCCAATAATGGAAAACGAGTGTTATTGGTCTTGTACCCCAATAGGAGAGTTCATCCTTTTGTCCCTAAACAAAAGCGACCTCGTTCAAATCAGACATTTACATAGCTATCAGAGCCACTTTTACAGATGTGCAACAGAAATGCAGCATAAATAGTGTTTAGCATAAAACTTAAAAACACCCCCTATTTCCCTATGTTGGGTGCACACTTCCATAGGACTGTAGTTTCAAGCAGAGCTGTGGAGTCTGAATTGAAAATGTGGAATCTTCGAACTGGTTTCGATGCAAAAAAGATGCAGTCGTGAGTCGGAGTCGGTAAACTTTCAGGAATTGGAGTTGCAGTCTGTTATCTTCCGTTTTGGACCACAGCTCTATTAGAGTGGAGGCGTCGTAGTTGGGGAGTCGGAATGATTTTGAGGCAAAGGAATTGAAGTCGGACTAAAAAAAGGCAGCCGTGAGTCGAAGTCATTAAACTTTCAGGAATCGCAGTTGCAATCTGTTGTCTCAGACCACAGCTCAGAGTAGAGGAGCCATAGTCATGGATTCAGACTGATTTTGAGGTAAATGAGTTGAAGTCGGACTGATTTTGAGGTGCAAGAGTCGGAGTCGGACTGGTTTTGAGGTAAAGGAGTTGAAATCGGACATATTTTGGTAATAAAGGAGTCGGAAGCTTTAACATTTTTATTGTAGCAGTTGTCCATTTTCCTCCAACTCTGCTGCTCTGCTTTAAACTCTCTGCGCGGTTTTAATTCTCTTTCCAATATAGGTTCGTATGTTTTGGATTGCAAAAATTCATAAGAATCTGGCACTTATTTCGTGATTCATAATTTTTTAAACATACAATTAATGCTTATAAGCACTATAAATAGGATTAAAGTAATTAAATGATTTTATTTGGAATCATTAACTTAAAACGTTTTGCATTTTATTCAAACGGAAAGAAAACGGATTTCCAAATACGCACCACTATCCGTATTTTAAAATAACATATTAGTAAATAGCTTCTGAAAAAAGTTTGCGAAATAAACAATTTAATCTGAAAATAGAAAAATCGAAAGCTCTACAAGTGACTAAAGATAGGAGGAGAAAAAGAAAAACATTTTACTTTCCTGCTGAATAATAGAAATTTGAACAACTTCGGCTCTAGGAAAAAAATGCGGGATAAAGAATGAGTGCGAAGTAGAGTTCCACTTTCTTAAGAGAAGTGTAAAAGAAATTCAACAATACTAGAGATAGCCTTAGTAAGTGAATTTTTGTTTTATAATTTAAAAGGGGTAGGTTCTTTGTCAATGCGCGAAAAAATATCTCAATCCTTCTCGCAAAAATGTTAGCAACTTGATGAGAAAAGTAAAACAATTTAAAGTTTCTTGAAATGAAGATTTCACAATAGAATCCTTCGTATAAAACAAATGCTGTTAATTTAAATACAATGTCCCTTTGAACAGGTAGAAATAATTTTTTTTTGAAATATTTCATTCTTTTTTCTTTTTTCCCGCTTCCTCCCCACTCCCTTTTTTTGACAACAAAGTGAAAAGTTTGTTTTAACTATCTTAGTTCTACTTTAGAAATCAGCAGACGCAGGGATTAATTTCTTTAAAAAGAAGTGCAGGAGCCCTAAAGTCATCAAAACTTATTTTAATTATTAAAAACCCCGAATTCCGTCTAAAATGTCAAAAATTAAGTGAAATCAAAAAGAAGAGAAAGAGCTGAGCTCCTGTAAGCTCCCATGCAAATCAAGCTCTAAGAAGACGTAAAGATAGATTGTTTCTGTATTTTTTATATGTACTTTTTATTGCACTTTATAATAAGTCTTACGATTTTACAGCTATTTTTTTTAGCAATTACATATACCGAAAATGCCATCAACCTGCTCCTATTGTTTAGTATGGTTTAAACCTAAATAGTTTTTATTTTTAAATTTTAGCATATTCTTTACCTTTACTAATAATAAAGCTGAGAGTCTGTATGTCTGTATGTCGGTTACACGCATAGCGCCTAGACCGTTCGGCCGGTTTTCATGAAATTTGGCACAAAATTAGTTCTTAGCATATGGGTGAGCACTTCGAAGCAATTTTTTCGAAAACTCAATTTTGTTTTTTTAATTGCAATTTTAAAAACTATTTTACTGAACAAATTATCATAACATGAACGAGTAAGATACCAAATTATTAGAACGTGGAACCGTAATATGGGCGAGCAAATGAACACAGCAAATTAGCGAGAAATTCATCATCCATTATTAGTAAAAATACAGGCGAACCAACTGACCTTTTGCTTTTTCTACTACGGGCAAAGCCGTGCGCATACCGCTAGTTAATTATAAATAAGAAAAATAAATTTAAGCTATATGCATAAAATACTCTTTATAAATGATGGTTTTCGAAAGCTAGTCACCAAATCCCAGTTAAGACGCTTGTTTTGTTTCGAGGCATTCAATCACGATTTTCTAATATGAATTTCAATGTAATGGAGCTGGAATTATTGAGCATTATTGCTACACTATTAATGGAGTCATATTTTTTGTAAAAATATGGTCGGACGTAGGAGGAACTCACGCCAGGTTTTGGATTTTATGTGGGATCCTTCAGTTGTCGCTTCATATATCAAAAATGTTTTACCTGTAGTAAAATCATGCAATGGGGTTGTTTCCTTCAGTCAAAAGTACTACTTTTAATCACTGAAATTGATAGAATGAGTAAAAAAGATAACATGGACCCAGAAAATACTTTCATTTTCCCAACAGTTATTTTTTTAATAAATTTTTTAAAATGTCCGATTTTGAAAACAAGGTGGAGTCTTTATGACGTCACAAATGATGCTCTTTGGCGCATCTTTCAATCGCGTTTCCACGTTATGATAATTGAGAAGCGAATTAAAATTGCGCTATACGCTTGCTATCAACCATACGTTGCCAATACACATGAGTAAAGACGCGAATTAAATATTTTGTCCTGTGAATGGCATTTCATCATTTGTGATGTCATCGGCAGAAGCATTAAACAATAAAAGCGCACCAATTTAATTAATTTTTAAAAATATTAAACTTAAACAAATTATTTAAAAAACGGTCAGATCCTATGTTTTTAAGCATGTTCTTCCAGAAAAAAAAACTTTTAAAATTTTGGAAACGACCCCATTATAAATTAAGGAGCATAAAAATATTTCAAAAAGTACTTTTTTTATAGTGGCAGAGATATTAAATTACTAAGTCAATGAATGGTGATCCAGAGTTCAGCGTAATGAAAAAGTAGTAATTTTTCCAAAAATTCACGGACTTTGAAATCTTTACACCACTTATAGCTACAATAAAAATAAAAGTACTTTTTTGAATGTAATGTTTTTGATCCTTTAATGAATCGTTTTCTCACAATTATTATTATTATTTTTTTTCATATATGAAACTGAAAAATCACACCTACAATCCAAGCTGGTGGCGCGACTTTCCCCTGCATTAGTCCATATTTTGGCGAATAGCACGGCAAAAACGTATTGATCTTACCATAATTATCTTACATAAAAATTGTATTTAGTTCAAAAATAAATTAAGGTATTTACAGATGGATCTTGTATTACAAGAGCTGAAATACGTTTACTAGTCCCATTTTTTGGCAAACACTGATTTTAATGTTTCAAACAAAAGGCTTAATCTCTGCTGAGCTTGAATCCCAATATGATTTGCTGTGATATCATTTGAAAATTAGTAGCGTTCGTTGTTTTTGAAAATGTCGTTTATAGATTTTGACCTAATTCAACTTGAGTATTCTGATAGTTTCAAAGTTTGTAGATTGCAGAGAAATGTAACTATCTTGATGAAAAAAAAAGACTTTTTATTGGGTTTTGTCTGTACTTTCTAAATACAGTGAAACCTGTGTAAGTTGAACACTCGCGATGCACTACTTTAGTGGTCAACTTCACAGGTGGTCAACTTACAGAGGTTGATTCACATGATAAGGTCTAATTCCGTGCCTGAAAAAAGAGGTCAACTTAGACAGGTGGTCAACTTACAAGGGTGGTCAACTTCACATGTTTTACTGTTACGGCTTCTTCCTTTTACGTACAATGTTCTGCTTAATAGTTTTTCTGTTTATCGTCTGCGGTTTATATTTCTTTTTATGTATGGCAACAGCGAAGAATTGTAACGGAACAGGAGGTAGTTTGTGAATAACAACGTGGTAGTTGAATATTTTTTCTCGCCCTACGTCGGCGGAGAACTGTATTATGTTATATTTAATAAAATATCTTCCTTTGTTTAAATACGTTTTGGAATTAGTTAATGAAGTTTAGACTTATTGATATATCATATTTTCTGAGTGAATTGGAAGAACATTTACTGTATGCTTTTTTTAACTCATTTTCCTCCTATCCCTTTCTTTTTTTGAAAATTGTAACGAGTCCGGAACACTTTAAGAAATTCTTTAAATGATGACACAGTTCCTTATGAAGATACAGGAAATATATTTACAAATATGTAACATTAAACCATAAACAATTGCTAAATTATCTGTAGCAATTACTAAATCATCAATCATCGTAAACTCAACCGTAAAGCACGTATTTACTGCTAAAATGCGCAAAAACACTATGATAAAAATCACAGCTCTAACGGCACACAGAGCTAGGTCATTCTCAGCAAGAATGAAAATCGACACTGACTCTCATTGAAGCGGGTTTCCTTATATAGCGCTGAAAGAACTTCTGGAATTTTTCATTCAGATACATTCAAGAATTTTCCATTCAGAAATATTCTAGTGTTTTCTAAAGTTAACAGAGAATATTTATTCAATACTAGCGGTACACGCACGGCTTTCCCCGTAGTGGAATATTAAAAGGTCATTTGGTTCGCCTGTATATTTACAAATAATGAATGCTGGATTTCTCGCCAATATGTTATGTGAATTTGCTCGTATAGGAATAGTAATTTGCTCGTCCATGGTTATGATAATTTACTCGTCCATGTTATGGTAATTTGCTTGGAAAAATAGGCTTAAAATTAGAATAGCAAAAGAACAAAATCGATTTTTCGAAAAATCGCTTCAAGGTGCTCACCTCTATGCTATGAACTAATTCTGGGCCAAATTTCATGAAAATAGGCTGAATGGTTGTGTAGGCCTTTTGTGTCTTGTTAGTATCAACTAATAAGACACAAGCTATTATACAGCTTGAGGATATTGTGTTTTCGAGGGGGGGGGGGAGGTTCTATTTCATTTGAAAAAAAAGGCTACTAAAGTTCCGGGACCTGATAAATATTTATCTGAAAATTTTAGTTGAATGTCCAGAGGAATTAGTGGATGTTATTTTAAATATTTTCAATGCTTCTTATAACTCGGGGACAGTGCCAGAGGACTGGAAGCTAGCTAACATAACGCCAATCTTCAAGAAAGGGTATAAAGATAATGCAGGGAGTTATAGACGTGTAAGTTTGACTCCAGTGGTCTGTAAAATTTTTGAAACTTTGATCAAAATTAAGATTATGAATTCCTTAGTATGGTTTCAGAAAAGGTAAATCGTGTTCTACCAATTTATTGCATTTCTATGAAAATTTTACCTTGGTTTTAGATAACAAAATTGTGTGTATGTTGTTTATATTGATTTTCAAAAAGTTTTTGATAAGGTACCGCATGTATCTTTCAGCAAACTTGCTGATATAGGAATAGGATTAAAAACTTTACTTTTGGTAAGAAATTGGCTCACTGGAAAGAAGCAAATATTAGTTGTGAGGGGAAATAATTCTCGATGGAGTGATGTTTTCAGCGGGGTTCCTCAGGGATGAGTCTCAGGGCCTCTTCTGTTTATCATTTTTATGAATGACATTGATGAAAATATTTCTGGAAACATAAATTGTTTTGCTGATGATGTAAAAGTTATGGGGATTGAAGAGAATAAAGATCAAGTAAAACAGCTTCAAGAGGATTTAAATCATATTGCTAATGTGTGGATAAGTGGAGTATGGCAGTTAATGTAAGGAAATGTTAGGTGCTACACATAGGTCATAGAAATAAGTGTGAGAGTTTTTATTTACAGGGTTCGGCAGTAAATGTTATTGATCTGGGTATCTTAATAGATCAGGACTTCAAGTTAAGTCAACAATGCAGCTTTGCAAGTAACAAAGCCAACAGAATGCTTGGGTTTATCAATGCATCTATTTCAAACACATCTAAGAAGGTTCTTCTGCCTTTATATAGGAGTTTAATAAGGTCTCATTTGGAGTATGTTGTTCAGCTTTGGTCTCCTTATCTTAGGAAAGATATTCCTGTATTGGAAAGGGTTCAAAGAAGGGTTACTAAACTTGTAAGCGGACTTTCTGATTTAGACTATGATAACAGACTTAATAGGCTTAATATGTATAGCCTGGAACAGAGGAGAGTCCGAGGAGACATCATTCAGTTGTTTAAATTTATCAAAATGAAAGATGTTAAAGGGTTAAATTTTTGCACGGAAAGCAGGACGAGGGATCATTGTTTTAAGCTATTCAAATCTCGGGCTAACCTGAAAGTTAGGAAAAATTACTTCTTTAGTAGGGTCGTGGGCACTTGGAACAGCTTACTGGAAGTGTTGGTAATGAGCAAGGGAGTGAATAGCTTTGAGAGGGCGATTGATCTTTATTGGAGACTTATAAACGGACTTGGACTGGGCCCAGAGCCTGTTGCTGGTCGTCACATTTGTATTTGTATTTGTATTTGTAACAGAGATCCAGACATCCAGACTTTCAGCTTTATTATTAGTAAAGATTAGCACTGAAATAATATTTTCAAGTTGATGTCTGAACTGTCACCAAATCTCACCAAGCTTGGCGACATTTGGCAACTTTTCCAAATTTGACACCAAAAAAAAAAAAAAAAGAATCACCAAAAATGATGCTCACTTGGCGATATCTCCTAAATTTCTCACTGGTCCCAAAAGCGTTATGTCAAATGGTGCATAGTAGGCAAGGTCAACATACAGGTAGAGATTCAAGAACTACGGTAATTTGAAGCACAAATTAATGAAATACACGCTAAATTTAACCAGATTACAACAAATTAAGCACGTAAAAGCATACAAATAGTTACTATTTACAAAATTTGTAACAATACATATTTTGTATTCAAAACAGTAATAAATTGAGCCAAAAAATTATCTTATGTCTGCGTGCAGCTATTCTGAAAAAAAAAAAAAAAGCTTTGCGTAAGCATTACGTTAGTCGCAGATGTAATAGTTTCTACAACTCAATGTTGAGGTGATTTACATTGGGATTAAAAGAATACTTCTTTTAAAACAAGAAAAAATTTAATAATAATAATCTCCCTCTCTCTCTAATTCTGAAAGGTAGTTCCAATTTCATGAAGATCAATGTAATCCCTTGTATGGAAAACGAAAACATGACCAAAAAGGTCTAATATATAAAAAGGGGCACACAAAATCAAAATATAATTCACGTCCGTACACATCTTAGCAAACAAAGGATTTAGGGATCGTTCACTCGGATAACTATTAATCATTAAAAGAAAGATGTTCCGTTGGGGAAGAGGAAGGATAAAATGACGACAAAATGGTGTGCTGAAAGCTTACTACGATAAGAAGCGTTAAAAACAGATAAGTGTTAAATGAGTAATTTGGTATGTTTTGTAAGCTGTTTTGTCGAGCAGCTAGAACAAGAAAGCACACACAATAGCATTATATTTAATGCAGGTAAATTTCAAAATTTGTTCAACTGTCTTATTCTTTGGGGAATTTTTACTATTGGTTTTATTATTTGATGCAATAAACAACAGCAATTTTTCCCGCTATTTGGAGTATAGGACTTTTTTCATGCAAAACATATGCATTTTAAAAGGTCTGAACTTGCATTGCTCATGCGAGCTCAGCTGCTGTACACGTACATTAAAATCTATGCTGGTTTTAAAAATTTAAGCTTATTTAATATGAAAATATATTTGTTAAAGATTAAGGTGTTTTCTTGCTCTTTTGTTAAAAATTATGTACTGAATGGAAATTCTTGATGATAGATTGACGAAATATGCTTTTTTTCATGACTCAAGAGCACCATTGAAATTGAATAGTGCATTACCATCACATATTGCTTGTGTAACTTTAGAAAAATATGCCTTGATTCTGTATTGCTCTATCTCTATGTGTATACCGTAGAAACCATATTAAAAGTCCAAAGACTAAATCAGAGTAGTTATATGGTTATTATAAGTTTTAAAATCTATATTGCGTTATTTTCCGCTAATGAGATGCATTGAAAACTACTGTAGAACCACACAGTTTTGCAGAGTCGGAAACTCTCTATTCATACAGAACAGGGCGTTCTACAGGCATTCAACAGTACAAACCATTTAGGTTGTTAAATGCATCAAATACTTCATTTGAAAATTCAGTCTTCTCTTGGATTAAAACTGCATGAAGAACACATTCAAACTTGTAATACAATATGAAGTTAAATAAAGTTTAAAGCCGTATGTGTGACCTAAACCTTTTTTGAGTTGATAGCACAGATAGAATCATTCAGGATTAGTTCATTTACAATCTGTCGTATTTAACTTCATTTTTGTTGTATCTATGTATACTCTAATACCGTACAATGAACTACTGCATTTGATCAAAAGTTGGTGATTTCAATAAATTACGTAGGTTACGTACGGCAAGATTTGGTTATTTTCGTAGCATTTTGGATTATTATTAAATGTTTAATTTTATGCTGACATACTCTTATGCCTTTAACAATAAGTAGCAGATTTTCAGAACCGACCAAACAGCACTGTTAACCCTGTAACTGGGGCCTCCATGGCTCTATGGTAGAAGTTTCGCTTCACATGTCGAAGGTTGCGGGTTCGATTCCCGCCGGTGCCCTGGGTGTTATTTCCTCTTTATGTGTTGCAAATCTTCCTTGTGTTGTTTTATCTGTTAATAAAAAAGTCCAACCTTTCGAGGCAATGGCATCAATCGTTCCGTAGTTTATTATGGGCATGTCAACAACAACAACTCCTATAACTAGCTAAGTGTTTTTTTTTTTGTTAAATTTATTATTATTTTTTTTTTTACTTTAACGTAAGTAGTAAGACTGGGTTGATATAACTCCAACGTTATATTTCTTGTTCACTCCACAAAATTTAGCAAATTAAAGTTGTACCCCATGTCCCCTAACTTATGTTTAGGGAAATAATCTCCATTGAAAAACAATTCAACACAAAAAGTTTGAAATTAGTACAACCAATATTCACCGAGATATGAAACGCAGCAATTTGTTACTCACACCACTTTTCACTCGCCATCAATAACGCCTTTTGGGGGAAAATATAGCAGTTAACATGTGCTTAAAATTATACGTGGGCATAGAGTGTGGTTTTTCAAATTATTCGAGGTTTTGTCGTGTGTTTTTGCGTGTCCCGGCATAACATTTGCATTTATTTTTAAATTACAATGAAAAATATAAATGATTTGCTTTTCTTACTTTAACGACCTGTATTCCTTTTGAAAGGGCGATAAGTTCCAATCTCATCTTTTGTAATGCCCCTTAAAACTTTAAACTGAAATATCTCTTTGAGTTTTGGTCGCATAAGTGTCAAGTTTTGTGTGTCAGTAATAGTTTTCATTGGAGAGTGTTTCTCTAAATATTAGTTAGGGGACCTAGGGCCCATATAAAAAGTTAAGTTTCGAATTTTTTGACTCGTTTTTATTTTTGCTTCATACTTTCAATACCTAAACCCTGCATCTGATTTTGAACATTTTTGCAATTGGAAGTATACACCTAAAACTAACGGTTGCGAATATAAAGGTCTTCCAGGTTAAAAAGGAACACCCTGTATATTAAGACATGTATATATAAACATTGCAAAACGTTTGAATGCAAATTTCAATTCTTCTGAGTTGTGGGAAACTCCATCTTATTTGTTAATGGTTATTCATGGAACTTGTTTTCTGTAATGTTAACACTAATTGTAAACACAGCAATTACATTTGGCACCATTCATTATTAGTGCATCATTTGTTAGGTATATTCTTATGCTGACATACGTTTCAGACTCCAAAACATCATTAGATACAACAAAGTACTTCACCGAGCCAAAAAAACAAAGAATTGTTAATATTGCAATCATGTTGCCTTTTATAAAGAAAAGTGCCCCTATTTCACGTCCGTGTAACAAATGCTTGTGACCGCGATTTCATTCCAACAAGCAAAAGAAAATGCCTCTCTCAAAAGAAAGAAATAAACTCGAAATTCTTTTGAAGAGTAATGGAAAGAAGTGTCAGAAAGATTTAGCTCTAGGACCGTAAAGGCATTACTAGATATCCTGCGAAAGTAAAGTTGAAAGGATAAAACTAGATCCGTTACAAAACCATCTAGCGAAGTTCATTTCTTTCCGAAAAAACACTTCATGTGGTTGACATGCTCTGTAATTTTATCCGGTTTGATGGGTGATTACCTTCTTTGAAGAAACTTATAAACTAAAGAAAATAAGAAGCAGTGTTAATGTATATTTATCCTTGCTTATAAGAGCCCCCCTTTTTTTGCTGTCAAGGAGTGCTTAGTGCAATAGTTGGTGAGTTCCATCATAGTACAGTAAACTTTCGATTATCCGCGAAATAGGGTGACATGGTAATAGAGCGGTAGGTAGAAAACGATACTGTGTATACAATATCTAAACAATATTAAAAACACTCACACATACATTTAAATTATACCTAAAAACATTGCTAATTTGCATCTACTAACATTGAATATGGGAAATATATGTAAAATTTAAAAGCAAATAATTAAGGTAAAACACCAGTAGAGGCCAGTGCTTCAGTAGTGGCCACTTCAAGTTTACTTTTGTACTTTGAAGAAAGAAATGAACAATAATAATGTGATTTTTTTGTTGGTACTTAATGTAACTATCATATCGGATCAATTTTCTTCATCAGCTATTTGAATTTAAAGTAATTAATATAAATACTTCGGATGGAAGAATGTCAGATGGCCATTACTGAAATTTTCAGATTTTGGAGTAGCCACTGCTGAATCAAATTTGAGGTTAGAGAAAAAAAATGATAAAAATTTAACAAACTGAAATTTTAGCATTTTGAGAAATTGGAAAGATTAAGAAAGCATTAAGCTATAAAACGCTTATTGTGTTTCAAGAGGGGCAATTAATATTGTAGACCTACAATTTAAAAATATACTTTACTCTGGCTACTACTAGTGCGTTTGACACCTTACACAATCACAAGTTAAAAAAAAAAAGAAAAAAAAAATTGTGAAAAGACTCGCGGATAATCCGACCGCCGATAAACATTAGTTAATTGTATCAATATTGTTCAGTTTAAGTCATACATTTATCGTTTAGTATAAATGTACTGCAGTGAACACATTTCTTTCAATTAGCAGGTCGCCATTGCTGATTTTTTCCCTAAAAAAATCAAATTTTGTAGTTTTCTCGATTTAAAACTGTAGCCTCTACAAAGAAAACGTTATGATCGTACAAACGATGTTTTAAAATACAAAGTTTGAAAGAACAGATGAGGCACTAAGAAGCAAAGGGATTTAAATGGATATTTCCAAGTTTTGAGTAAAACGCGTTTAAAGATCCGCTCCTAGGTAGACTTTCATTGACAAGTTTTCTAAATCATGATGTATAGCAGCACCTACCAGGGCTACCAGTACGCTCTCTTGCCCAAAATAGAGGAGAGATTCATCTGTCGTTTGTACTAGTTGTCTCCTTTTTTTATGAGCAATCACGATTGCTTATTGTTTTCATTTGACTGTTTTGATGTGCTATCATTTAATTTTCCCACCAGCACCCTCTGCAGCATCACCGTCGACCGGATCCTCACAATGCTGCTCCTATTTCGAAAATCGTCTCCAGGTTGCGTCCACATACTACAAACACACACACGCATACACACACACATGTATACATACATACACCTACACACAAACCCATACACACGCATACATACAGACACCTACACACACACACACCTACACACAACTACCCACACACTCAAGCCTGCACACAGAAACAAACACATATGCCTACACACAAACACACATACCCCCTCACATACACACACGTATACACACACATATGCCTACACACAAACACACATACCCCCCCCCACATACACACACACATATATACATACATACACAAACACATACACACGCATACATACAGACATCTACACACACACACACAAACACATACACACGCATGCATACAGACATCTACACACACACACACACCTACACACAACTACCCACACACTCATGCCTGCACACAGACACAAAAACATATGCCTACGTACAAACATACATACCCCCCCCCCACATGCACAACACACACACACCTACACACGCAGACACTCGTGATTGCGAAAAACATAATTTGAATTCCAGATATCAAAATTCAATTTTTTTTTTTGCCACTTGCATCCTTTTGCTCCTCGCTGTCTCACATGTGCAAACTCATCTATGGGAGATCAGAACAGGAAGGGGGAGATACCTAGAATGATGCTAAAAATAAACACAGTTTTTAATTTCTAACTGTTTAACCAAATCTTACAATAAAAGCACCCGATTTGTTGCAGTAAATTATCCTAACTGCAGCGTTTTAGCAAATTAATTTCAAAAAAAAAAAAAAAAACTATTTCGTATCTACAAAAACTAAACAACTGCATCTTTGAGGATGAATGAGATTAAAATCTCATTTTGAAAAAAGTAAGATTTTAATCTCATTCATTAAAGTTAACGTAATTGCTTTTGATGTTTTATACGCCTAATAATATGACTGTTATGAAGCAGCAGTTAAGCCTAAAATTATTATTGGTTCTTGAAAATTTTCCGAAAATAATGCTTAATTTCTTTCTTTTTTTTTCTTCACCAACGGATAGTCCAGTCATATTAGACATAAAAATTGCACAGTGCGATGTAGTATTGATTTTTTATACGTTGTTTGGGTCAATTAGAGGAGTTTAAATCTATGTTTGCAGTTTTTAAAAATCTGTGCTCGCTAGTGTACCACGCGAAAATCTGCGATATGTTCAGATGTTTTTGTAGTTTTTCCTTTTTAACCCAACTATGCAAACTTTGATATTAAATGCGGATAGTCGTTTTAAAGTATATTAAGTTTTTAGCAATCTAAGCTCACAAGTGGCGCTCAGTACGGCCATTAGTTAAGGATATATCGTACTTCAAAATCTGGCCATTTTTTACAGAATATTAAGAAAATATGCTTTTTGGACCAAATATCGACATCAATTCCCACCGCACAAGAAAAAAAAAAAAAAAAAAAAAAAAAAAAAAAACCTGATATGCTGTGTTACAGTGAAAAAAGAGAATAGCTTTTTTTTTTTATCGTTCCCAAACTCCGCATCGTTCCAATTATTCGTCCTCCCTTACAATACAATGTATTTAAGGAAATCAAAAGCATGAAAAAACAATTCGAAGTTTGATATTAGTGCGACCAATATTTACGGAGATGTGAAACACAGGGTTTTGTGACTTAATCCACATTACACTGGCTGTCAATAACACCTTTTTTGAACTCCAGTATCTCTCTAGGTTTTGGTCACAAATGTTTAAAATGTCTAGTGTTGAATTATTTTTTAAATTCAGATTATTTCCCTGAATATAAAATACTGGACCTATAGGCTACGTATAAAAAGTAAAATTTCTTATTTTTTAAATATTTTTATTTTTTGCTTCAAACTTTTATTATCATAAAGTTGTCTCTTATTATCACCATTTTGAAATTGAATGCATGCATCTAGGACTAACGTTTGCGAAAATAGAGCTTTCGTAGGTTGAACGTTAACACACTGAATATTTAAGAATTTTGAAACATTATTAAGATAAAATAAATTAATATGCCTTTACTTATGAATTTACAATTATTTTCTTGCTATGCACGGTTGAAATTGTAAAATACTTTAAATTTTCAATTTGTTCCTTCCGTAGAATTCATATAATTATATTTCAAAGAGCGTCGGAGCGTATTTTACCGCTAAAAAGAACTAAAGTAAGAAAGTCACTCGAAATGTCTTTGAAATGTATAAATTAAATACAAACTAACTCCCTATATTTAATCCAGATTTTTACATTATTTCTGCTAAACTTTCACCTATAGCATATTTTCTTTTTATTCAACAGCATTATTTGGGATATTACTTCAAGCTGTGTGCAGTAGAAGCTTATGGAGGAAAGTAGGAACCTGTTTCCTCTTCTTTCCTGTCTACCAAATTATCGCTCCTTCTACTTTTTTTCTTCTAAATGATGGAATGTACATGCTCTTGCAGCATAGATTTAATGAAATTTCCGCAGACAGAAAAGGAAATTATATGAAGAAAAAAGTACTTCGGATCCGTATCCGAGCGAGGTAGAAATTATTTTTCAAGCGCTGATGTGTTGAGTAATATTTCTCTCATCTCAAGGAGCTTTCAGCAATGAGAAGTAGAAAGGCTGTCAACAACAAATAAAGTAGTAATGTTTTTGTTTTTGTATGTTTTTTTGTTATACCGTAGTAAAGAGTATTAGATGCAAAATATTTTTAAAGATATTTATTGATTTATTGTATTAAAAATATCATAACATAGTATTTATAATATTAAGCTGCCAAGCATGATATATTCTTGATATCAAATTGATAAACGTATTTATCATTCATTCATGATTGTTTGTTACAGAACATAGGATTTTCTTTCTGAAAGTTCAAGGGAAGCTCAAAATTTCTTCAGTTTCTAAATAATTTTTATTTCTTATAAATCTATTATTTTTTTTAACTAAAGCATGTAAACGCATATTGATAACAAATGTTCTACTTCATTAGCTTCGTTAAAACCGGTCAAAAAACCGACAGCCTTTTAAATACAGTAAAGCACTTTAAGAACCCAGAATCAGTAAAGCGTGGTACACAAATATGTTGCTTACTTTAAAACGCTTTGTTTCATTAAAGAATGATTGATGAAAACTTAACAAAACTGGGTAAATGAGTGAAACACTAAATGCTTTTTTTTACGCTCTAAACTTATGAAATATTTATCTTGAAATGCATTAAATTTCGACAGCATTTAGGGAAGACATACATGGTAAAATTTACTTATTTTTTGCATACATGGTAAAATTTATTTATTCTTCTGCATTGTACCACATCAGAATGTCCCATGTCAACCATAAATTTTGAATAAATAAGAAAAGCTAAAAAGCAATAAAATGTCACGTCTTAAGTTGACCTGTTTTTTTCGTGGTGCTTTCAAACCGTGATAAGAAAATTCCTAATATTCAGGGAAAAAACGGCTCAGAACTAATTAATATTGCATTACGGCGAATATGAAAGAGCTATTCTTAGCGTTCACCAAAGTCTCTGTAGCATGCGCTGCTGGCCACACAAATGCACATCACGTGCGACTGTAGCACCACTCGCAAGTGCTGTATAAGGTGAGAACAGTTGGCGATTTGAAACACGGCAATTGCTTTCTAATGTGTGTTTTTTTTTTTTTTTTTTTTTTGCGTCAGCTGTTTACCTATGACTCGCGGAAGACATCGAGCGTCATTAGACCAAGTTTCTGAATTCGACCGAGAATGAATAGTAACCTCTATAGATAACGGGTTATCCATCAGAAAAATTGGTCAACGTGTTGGAGGAAACCAAGCAATTGTCATGTGGAACTGCACCCACCACGTTGCACCACAGCCCGGGATGTCAGGCAGATTGTGCGCATAGTAGTGATGGACAGTGCAGCCAAATCACAAACACATATTGTCTATTACGCATCATTCAGTGTCAACTATTACCCTTCAACGCCATTAGCAGCAGAGTGCAATGTCCGCAAGGTGCTCACTGCTTGTGTACCATTTAATAGAAATCACAGGCGATTGCGCCACCATTGGTGCGATGAACGGCGGAAACGGAATTAAACAATATTGTGATTACTGACGAATCCCGCATCTGCCTGTAACACCGCGATTATCGGATTCGAGTTTGGAGACACCATGGTAAAAGGCAGCTGAAGTGTTAAGTTATGCATCGTCCCATTGGTCCTGCATCCGGTATTATTGTTTGGGGTGTTATAGGACTTAATTGCTGCACCCTTATAATGCACAGTGCCGGTACACTGAGGAGCCAGCGCTACATATCTGAATTATTGAAGCATGTGGTCATCACATATGTACGGCACGAGCCGACAGCCATATTCGGATAGGTTACTTCGCAATCACACGTTTCACGCAGTGTGCATGAATTCTTCTTTACCCATCAGATTGAATTTGCTTTTGACCTACTTGTTCTCTCGATTTATCGCCAATGGAAAACGCGTGGTCCATACTTACACAACGACTGATGCTTGATGCACCACCTGATACACAAGATAAACTTTGGTAATATGTGAAACCTGCATGGACTGCTATACCTCAAAGATACGTCCAATAGAATACGTGCCTCTTTGATTCTATGCCGAGGCATGTGGCAGTGGTTATAGCCAACAATGGTGGCTACACTACCCACTGATGTTTTCACTATCAACACGTCACAAGAGGTCGTAGTTTATTCGGTTGATCAGTGTACAACATAGTATCTGCAAATAAATTTCTCTTCGATATTTTTAGTTATTCTTGGTGTTGCATATTGTGTGGCCAGCAGTGCAGTAAGCAATCTCGCAAAGCGGGCAGGGAAAACTTATATTCAAAACCCGCTGATGATATTTCACTATTAAAACTATTATTTAAATTCTGGTCGTATTTCTTTCATTTTAAGAATGTTTATGAAGCCACTGTAACCGCATCGTTCTCAAATCCATTCATTTCATTGCTTGTTAAATTTCACCCTCGTGCGAAAAAAAGCAAAATTTTAAAATTACTGCATGCTTGTTCGGTATGCACTTCAAACCATCGTGTCTAACACATTTTTTTTTGCACAAATAACACTTAGGAAGTTCATTAAAATGAAAATTAAAAAAAAAAGTTTAAAAGACGACATTTTAGGCGTTTTCTTCAGAAATGTCTTCATTGTTAAATGAGTTTCATTATTTAATTCACAAGTCAGTTATCAAAACATATAAATCAAATTTCTTACCACAGTCCTAGCTCAAATTGTAAACTAATAAGACGTAGGCACTTACCTAAAATAGAAAAAAAAAAGAAATATATTTCTAGAAACATAATTATGTATATTAATTAAATAGTACATAATTAAATATCTTTATATGAAGCTAAACTAAATCTTAACTACTAAAGATACATGCAGTTTTTCAGGCTTTGAATAGGCTCAATGCCATTTCAAATGCATTTGTTTCATTGGAAAGATAATTTTAAGTAGCAAACGAAAAGTTTTGGGATTGGAATAAGAAATTTGACCTTGTTTTCTATGAGGAAAAACTCCCAATTCCCATCTCAGTCAAGCCTGTAAAATGTCTATCTACAGTAACTGTCTTGGTCGTGCCTGAACACAAGAAGGATCTGACGATTATATCAAGATGAAATTTTACTCAACTTCTTACAATCGGTTTGCCTTTGTAAAATAATCACGTAAGTTAGATCGGGTCAATATTTTGAACAATCCACAAAAAGTATTGATAGCTTCTTTAATTAAATATTTTCTCTATGTTAACTGTGCATTTTCGAAAGTGTCGAAGATTTTTTCCTCAACATTTTTAGGTTTAGTTTTTAATTGTATTTTTTCGTTTCGAACGCTACTCTAGATGTAATGAAAACGGGAACTGAAGGGACGCAGCAGTTGCAAATTGTATAGCATGTGTGTACTTAAAATATGAAAAAGAGAAATATATTCATATCAATACGTAAATGTGACATGATGCATGTTACCTAAAATTTCAACATAGTTTTAAATATAAAGAAAGTATTTCTCGCAAATTTATTTCATCAGCACTATGTTTCAAATAATAATAATAATAATAAAAATAATAACAACATTATTGCTCTACATACAGCTTAACTAAAACTCAATTACCTATCTTCATAGCCTTATAATGTTTTAGTTAAAATTTAAAAATGGAATCAAATTCTTGAATTCAAATAAATAGTAGGGTAGATCGGGGCACGTTTACGACGATTTTTTTTTCAATGAATTTTCTAACTTTTATGTTTTAACTTGGGAAATTTTAAACATGGCGATTTTATGAAGCAGTTAATGGAGTCAAAATTCGTATATTCAGTTGTTTCTCAGTTTTTGTTTTTAACCGTTAAAAAAAATATTTTTGAGTTCAAGTCGGTTGCGCAAACGTGCCCCGGACACGGGGCACGTTAACGCATATTTATTTTGACACTTAACATAGTTCTGTTATCGTTTTGAACGTTATGCCTTACCATCGTTAAAATAAAGCAAATTTATTACAGACTGAATAGTGTATAAAGTAAAAGCTGAATGGGCATGAAGACAGCACTACACGATTTTAACCTATTAGATACGAATTCGTAACTTATTTAAAAAATAAATAGTGATTTTCAAAACTAAATAGCCTGAAAATGATAAAAAGGTTCGAGACAATTCGGAGCGAGAAAAGCGTCAGGACGTTTAGAAGTAACACACCGTAAGAACGTGAGTAAAGGTACTCCGACGTCAGCACTTAAACTTGCCCCGTCGCCAAGTTCGGATTTATTTTTAACGTGAAAAAAAATAATAATAATAACATTTCAGTTCATACAAGTACAATTCTCAGAAAAGGATAAAATTCTGCTAATTTTTATATATTTGTTCCTTCTTAACTAAATATTATTTACTCACAACACGCTTGAAAACGTTCAACACAAAACTTACTCAACTTGGTAGAAAACAGATTATTATTTCTGCATGCTAGACCGAAGCTCGCCTGATGCTGAAAATCTTGTGAGAATATGTGCTAGAGAGCAGCATCAATCTGTTATGTCTATTGGCTCTCAAGTTATAATTCGTTTTGAAAAAAGGGCATTGCGTAAACGTGCCCCGGTCTACCCTAATCAAATATTATTAGTACTTCATTCAATGCTAATTCAATGGCTGATAAATGATGTAATTTTGATTGAACAATTCAATACTTCAGTTAATGGTCATTCTACGTATCATTGCCTCCCAATGTACTCCTTAAAATTAATGCTCCGCTAAGCATCTCCTCATTAGGCGCGTTTCCATGGGCACTTTCGACCCCGAAAAAACCCTGCTTTTCATTGCATTCCGGTTATTTGAAGGTTATATGTGGAATTTTCTTCCTCCTGCTTTCTTCTGGAGCAAAAGCGGAGTTTTTACCCTGAATGCATTACGCGAAACAAGTTCATCTACTTGCTGGGTATAGCCGCTAAGGATGCTGGGAAAAAAACCACTTTCTCTGGTAAAATGGAAAACCTGTTTTTACATGTAAATGGGGAATTTTTCAACCGATTTTTTTCGGAGCCGGAGCGGTTATTTACGACGTAGAAAAGTGTGTTGTGAACGCGACTAATCAGTCATCCGCCAGTGGTCAAGGCTGCACTCAATCTAATTTCAGTGGTAAACGTTTCTCTCAATCCTCGTCGAATGATTGACGCTAAACTCACTCCTACTCCAGTGCTTAACGCTGAAATCGATCATCCGTCAATAATCAACACTGCCCTCAATGTTTCTTCAATGGTTAATGCTTCAATCAATTCTCCTCCAAACGTTAACTCTACACTCAATCTTCTTCTCCCAATGGTTGATGTTTTAGTCAATCCTCCTCTAAAGGTTAACACTTCACTCAATCTTCTTCCAGTAGTTAATGCTCCAGTCAATTTACCTCCAATGGTTAACATTTCATTCAATCCTTCTCCAATGGTTAACACTTAACTGCACTGCAAAAAAAAAGCTGTTGTTTTTACAGTAAAATACTGGCAGCTCGCATTCCGAAGAAAAACTGCAAAAATTACAATTCTAAACTGTAAAATTTGCAGTAATATACTGTTTTATAACAGACTTTTACTGTGAAATTGACAGCGATAAACTGTAAAATTAGCAGTAATATACTGCTTTTTAATAGAACTGCCCTGTAAAACTTACAGTATCAAACTGTAAAATTAGCAGTAATATACTGCTTTTTAATAGAACTGCCCTGTAAAACTTACAGTATCAAACTGTAAAATTAGCAGTAATATACTGCTTTTTAATAAAACTGCCCTGTAAAACTTACAGTATCAAACTGTAAAATCAGCAGTAATATACTGTTTTAGGAATGACTTGACCTGTAAATTTAACGGAGATAATATGTAAAATTAACAGTTATATACTGTTTTGTAACGGAATTGCCCTGCAAAATTAACAGTATCAAACTGTAAAGTTAGCAGTATTATGCTGCGGAATCAACTGAATTGTGCCATAAAAGCAGCAGTAGTATACGGTTTTATAAATGATTTGTACAGTAAAATTAACAGCAGTAAACCATAAAATAAAGTTATCAATTTTTATGCAAAAGGGTTTTTTCACCCTATCGTTTCTTTTCATAGCCGAAATCACTGCTTTTACAGCTGAAGAACAATATCGAAAAGTAAAGCAATTGAGTCAGTATGTACGTTGTATAAATCAGCCTACATACGAAATCTGTTCATTTTCTTAAGTTTTTCAACAACAAAAATAATGTTTTATGCTATGAAAAGCGACAAATAAAGAAATATAAAACACTTTTACATAAAAATAGTTAACTGCTGCTAAATATATGTTTTATTGATATTAATTTCCTTGTACACAAAATAAATCAATGTCCCATCTCAATATTTTATAAACACATGTTAAAGAAGAAAAAGTGGTGCATTTTCATTTCTACAAAAAACTTTTAGCTCTATTGCAGACTTAAAAATTTACAAATTGAAGGAAATTGCAAAATACGGTCTGAAGCTTTATTTTAAGAACAGTTATAGCTTTTTCATAATACAAAACTTTTTGATCCATGGAGGTAGTAAAAATGAGAAAGGTTTTTTATATATAACTGAAAATACTACATCGTATCTTCACTAAAAGTACTTTTTTCACTTCCAGCATTATTGTAATGCTAAAATGTGCAGCATAACGTGAGAAATGTTTTTCAATATGCAACCCATTAAACCTTTAAGTTTATTTTAACTTTATGCACGCAATTATATGCATTTCTTTTTATTTTATGGTAAAACAGAATATTTTCATGGTTTTCTTCTTTTTTTAATGTTATAAGTTGCATTTGGACCTACTTTATTTGAAAAATACTAGTAACAAACTAATTTTATTTCACACCATATGTGCAGTATACAGCATTTAGACTGCACAGAATGGTTTTTATTCTAAACTGATTATTATAGATTAGATAATACTTTATCCTATTAACCTTTTAAAATTTACATAGATAAAAACTATAAATATGTGGCGGTTTAAAATTTCAGAGCTACTAAACAGAAACAATTTTTCACTCGGTATAATAAAATCTGCAGGTTTATGAGTACTAGTATTAAAGTTAAAAATTGGTTTTACTACTACAAAAATTATATAACTTTATATGTTGTTATACTGTTTTCATGAGAAAAAATGAAACATTCACACCATTAAAAATTGCCAAATTATTTTATTTCGTATACATCACCTATAAATATCGATTAGTAGTTTTTACAGTGAAATTGCAGAAATTCATTTAAAACCGAATGCTAATTTTTTCAAGGCCAATGTTTTTACATTACAAACTTGATTCTTCTTTGTGACATCTTTGTCGACTTAGGTGCCATCATTAGGCCTTATATCATGAAAGCATCTGTCAAAATAAAAATTGTTAGAATCTCATAAAACTTGTGGACACCAAAAAACATTCATGGAAAAATCAAATTACGTAGGTACAAAAATACGCCCTAAAATGATTAAAATTATGACTCTGAATGATCTGAAATTAAGATTGCCTTGGGAGTTGCTTTTATTTTGAAACCGCTTAACATATACCTAAATTGTAATTGAATCGTTTATTTCAGGAACCAATTAAGCGCTAAATATGTTGTTTTAAGGAGAAAAAAAAACTGCTGTGCAGCAATTTGGAAACTACGCAATTGAAACGGTGGTTTATTAGTGTCTAATTAAAATAGACCTAATCTGAATACTTTACATAAGAACTCAAAAAAGAAAAAAGAAAGAACATAATCTTACATTTTATCTTCCATGTCAAGAAATGCATTTATACTGGTTTCTGAAATACAATTCAAAAAAATCCTTCTAACTTTCGGTTGTTTTGAAGGATTTTGTAATACATAGGAGACCGTTGATTAAGAGTAATATTTATTTTTTTCAATCGGATAACTGAAGTGATCGGTGATTGGGAGAATATATATCTTAAGGATAATAAAACTTAAAACTAGTTTCTTCTTATAATAGGCTCCAGATTATTGGATTGCAATATGTTTACTTCAAAGCAATAATTAGGATGCGGTAGAGAATTATTTTTTTTTAGAAAATGGAGCAAGGTCGACGTTTAGGACAACCAATTGGGAAATATTGAGGTATTCATTTAAAATAATGAGTACTGCACGTAGCCTCTTTTAGCCCCCCCCCCTCCCCGAGTTGCTATAGTGGCACTGAAAACCGTAGATGTTTTTTTTTTCTTTTTCTTTAACTCATATTCCATTCCAACACTTGTTAACAGCTCGAGCTATGTTCAACTGATATCAGCTTCATATTCTTTTTCTTCGACAGCTGCCCATTATTAGAAATCTGAATATGAAACAATGTGTGATGTAAAATAATTTAGATTTCTGTACTTAATATGAAATATTTTACTTGTAATTTTTAAAATATTTTTTTTCATATATTTTATTCCACAATTGTGTTATTATATTGTTTAAATTTAATTTTTTGGAGCTTTTTTTCTAAGTACTAAGGAACTGCATAAAAAAATCATTTGAGTTTAAATAAAATAATACCGTAAGAGCATTCTATTTTATATCTGTCTTAATATTTAAGCATAATTTAAGATGTTTCATTTATATTTTATGTCTTTTAAAATGTGGACGCCCCCCCCCCCCGTTTTGAACAGCTATCGATATCCCCATTTAATCCGCCAGCGGCTTTTTTTTAAGTGCTACTTCTTTTGATATGATTTAGACAACTTATCTTTAAGTTTTTCAGAATTTACCTGAAACTCGGAAGTAACAATTCTATATTCCCAAATCAAGATGACTTAGTTAAAGTCAATTCAGTAAAAAGTGAAAATCGATCAGAAAAGTTGAAAGTTTTTAACAAAAGAATAAATCGACAAACATGTCAAGAAATAGATTAAATCTGATACTGCCAGTTCTAATCATTAAGAAATTGCAAGTCCACATTTTGCCCGCCGTCCTTGTTGTAAACAATGCTACCCTTCTTGGAAATTCTTGCCAGAAGACCACACCTCTTTTAACTGTAAATTTAAATATGCTCACATTTACAAAATAACTGCTTTTTACTTACATTACAATAAAAATAATCTATAATTTTGTTTGATAAGTGTCACAAGTCTGAATATACGAAGAAAGTTTCATACGCTGTAATACATCGTACTTTAAACTCTAATCTTTATTGTTGCTCTCATTATAAAGTTGACTTTAAGTTTTGTTTCTTTAAATTTTTACAAACATACGTACAATAAATAATAAAGTACTTAACATTCTGATTTGGTTCCTTCAATTTTACTAACATGTAAAAAAAAAGAATCAGTGCTCCAAAATTTACTGGAAAATAAAAATAAAAAAATAAATAAATAATGAAATAAATTACATTCAATTTAGCACTAACAGAAATTTCTATATTCCGGTGATTCTTGAAATGACATTATTCAACTACCCATAAAAACCAATATTGAATTACAAGTTTAAAAAACCCAGACGTAAATGAATTGTATGATCCATCACATTTAAATCAAAACAAAATTTAGTTTATCTTGTTCCAATACATAGTTCTTGATTGTAACATAAAACCTGACAACGGGCACACAAAAATCAGCTTCAAGGGCCCAATATGGCACACAGACCGTAGGATAGGCTTTAGTGGCTAAGAACGCTCTAAAGCTAAAAAGCATTTGTAATTACAAATTACATCCTGAAACATAAAAATATAAATGAAAAAGGTACTTATAAACTTCCATTACCGGCATTCATGTCACTAAGTGAATCATCGCAACATCGTTCAGACTAGAGGCTTCTTTGAAATTCCAAGCGGAACACAACCACGAATTGCCATCTTGATAAAATGAGACCACCCATTCAATTCTGGTCACAAGTTACGTAGTTCTTTACATTTGCATACCGCTAAACTCATAGAAATAATATTGCATTAGTGAATAAATTTAGATAAAGGAAATTCAGGCGGCTGGAATGAAATACTTTAAGACATGAATAAAAAAAATAGAAATATATTACAGGCCATCCGTTTGTGTGTACAAATTATAACTTAAACATAATGGAATAATTGAAACATTTCAAAAAAAGAAAAAAAAAACCCCTAGAAAAATATGTCATTGCAATTCAAGCTTTATGTAAATTTTCCCTAGAGAAAGGTTTTGTAAAACAATCAGCTACATTATTTTTAGTTTCATCAAATTGTATTCCAAATTCATTTTTATCAATCAAATTCTTTAGGAAATAGTACCCCACATCAATCTGCTTAGTTCTGCAATTTTCTATTGCAGAACTAGAAAAATCGATTGCAACTAGATTGATTAATAGTACTCTGTACTGTGACAATCAAAAATTCTGAACTCTTTTCGTAGCCAATTGATTTAAAATTCCTTTAACTCACATCCTTAGATTATTCACTAATTGAAATATACTCCGCTTCCATCGTTGACAGTTGTACGCATTTTTGTTTGAATGTACCACCATATTATTCGTACCCTATCCAAAAACACTACAAGCCCCCTCCCCCCCCCATTGAAATCCGGTCGTCGTGATGCGAGGCGTAATCTGTATCAGAATCAGGGGTGCCCATCCCCCCCAAGCTCAATGGCGCAAATTCCCCCCCAAAAATTTTCTCGCTTTCGAATTGGGTTAAACATAACAGTTTTTAGAGTGTATAATTTCGAGTCAAATTCATTGGGGGGGGGGGGGGGGGTAGCGCTAACAAATACCATTTGAACTGAAATTTTGTTGGATTGTTGACCTGCCTTGCCTTCCCTAATTTTAAAACGTGGACCTTGAGTAAACAAGTTTTGGGTACCCGTGCTACACCTTTTCTCTTTTTTTTTCAAACGTATGAATAATTATAGGGACAACTTTCTGGCTTGGGATGGAGCCATTACTAGATGTATACAATACGAACCGTGAAATGGAAATTTATTGTCACTTAGCTAGGGGGTCCGGGGAGTTTCTACCCCGGAAAATTTTCGAAATTGTAATTTCAAAACCACAGTTTTACACCGTTACCCATCATCTCTGGTGATGTAGGGTATAAAAGGTTTGGTAGCCTCCTTCCGAGTAATTTTTCAATATTGAAACTTTAAAAGCGCAATTGTAAATAGTCGACCGTTGTGTTAAGGAGGACTTTCCTTTGTTTTCAAAATTGTAGTTCTAAAAACGCAGTTTTAGAGTATCTGTGGTAATGTTAAGTAAAGAAGAAATCCTAGGGCTCGCTCCCAGAAAATTTTCAAAATTAAATTCTTAACGATGCTATCTATGGTTGGGGGACAAGCATTTTTTTGAAACTGAAGTTCTAAAATCGCAATTGTGGCCGACCTTTGTGACGTTAAGAAAAAGAGTTTTCGGAAGCTCTCCCGGAATTTTCTCGATATTGAAGCCCTAAAAACCAAATTTAAGACGACTTTTTAATAATGTTGACGAGAGTGGGGAGGACGGAGAGGGGCGCTTCTCTTAAATTTCCGAACTTGTAGCTTTAGAAAGGCAGTTTTGATATATCTTGCTAATGTTAGTGGAAGGTGAATTTCTGTGCCATTCCCCCGGCAATTTTTTGAAATTGATACTCCAAAAACGCAATTTTAGGCTTGTCTTTGATCGTGTTAAGGAAAGAGGGGGAATCAGGGACTCTCTCCCATAAATTTTACAAAATTGCATTGCTAGAAACGCGGTTTTAGATAACTCTTGATAATAAAGAGGGTGTCATTCTGGCGTTAGAGTGGGGGCGCTCTCCTGGAAGTTTTCCAAAATTGAAGTCGCATAGCCAAAAAAAGATGGATCACGTACACCATGACAGATATTTTTCGGAAATCTTCAAAATGGATTCAGCTATTCTTTTCACATCGAAAATCAGAACTCGAGAATTTTAACGAATCAAATATTCTTCTATACATATCAGATATGGAAAAAAGTAAATATGATTTACGAAAAATACTTTAAACACCTTAAGAACAGACTGTTCTACTTCCATCAGCGAAAACCAACATCACTGTAAGTTTTAATAAAAATCACCTAATGATAAATTGAAACAATCAGTTTAAAAATGGTAGAGAAGATGGAAGTAAGTGAAATGAAAAATTCTTCATAAGCTTAAGCTAGTAAATGAAGAAAATATATAAATTGTCGATTGGAGGGATAAAAAATATGTAATTCGCAAACTTCAAAACTAGTTCTTAACGATCGTCAAAGTGCAAATGAATTAATAAAGACTAGAGCATACTGGTCAGAATTATAACAATCAATAAAACATTTTTGATCTCCCTCCCTCTCATCACTGTCACACGTATTCATCATGAAGAGTTGTGCTACTTCCAGAAAATTTATCAGATATTGAAAAGAAATCAAATCGTCTAATCCAGCTTTGAAACGAACGCCAACTCCATGCCGTCTGTGATGCTCCTTTCATTGAAAAGGAGACACGGTCATTAAATTTTGGAAAGAGTAACGGGACCGTCGCAATTGCAAAAAACTGGGGGGGGGGGGGTGCGCTTTTGGCGGCCCCTTATTTTTCAAACGTATGCTCGAATATGCAGAGAGAGAGAAGATTTGGCTTCTGGTTTAGCAGAGATAGTCATATTAATAGTCATATTACTAGACCTTAGTACTAGTAATATAAATAATCGTAAGGATAATATTCAATCAGAATTATTTGGTGTCGGAGGGCTACCTTCTTGCATTATTTCGTAATTTGAAGACATAAAAACGAAGTTTTAAACTGTATTTTAAGTTTGGGGGGAGGGGAGGGGAGAGGAGTTCCAGGATAGCCTCTCCCGATAATTTTTCCAAATTTAAGTTCCCAACACAATCGTACGTTATATTTGATTATGTTCAGAAGAGGGGATCCGGGGGATCTCCCTCGGGAATTTTCAAGACTGTTATTTTAAAAACACAGTTTTAGACGATATATGGTGATGTTAAGGCAGGAAGAGACTCGGGGTCATCGTTCTATAATTTTTCAAAGTGCAAACTTTAAGCACGCATTCCTAATTGTGAATTATTTGTGATTGTGACACGTAAAGGGGGGTCCGGGGGCTCTCCCCCGGGAAAACTTTGAAAATTGTAGTTCGAAAAATGCAGTTTTAGACGATCTATGGTGATATTAAGAGGAAGAGAGATGCAGCCATCCCCCCCCCCCTCCGAAATGTTTTGAAATTTTTAAGTCTTGAAAACGCGATTGTAGACTTCTTTGTTAAAATTTAGTGCACCGCCAGTTTCTTGAAATCAAAGCTTCGAAAACGTAATTTAAGCCAATTTTCGATGAAAGGGGGGGGGGTTTGAAGGGGCTCGCGACCAGAAATGTTTCTAATTGAAGCACTAAAAGCGAGATTTAAGATATTTTTCGATGATGTTGGCGAGAGAGAGAGAGGTATTCTCTCGAAAAAAATTTCGATCCGTAGAAACCGCAATTTTAGACGATTTTTGTTAATGTTGATGGGTGAAGAGATTCAGAGTCCTCCCCTAGGAAATTTTAAAAATTGAAATTCAATTAAAGCAATCGTAAACGATTTATTAATACTGTTAGAGGGGTAGAAAGTTTTGGAGATCTCTCCTCTGAAAAATTTTCTAAATTGAAGCCTTAACAATGAAATTTTTGAGGATCTTCGGTAATATTTGGAAGACGACAGTTTCGGAACAACTCAGGGAGTTTTTTAAAAATTAAAGTCCAAAAGACGAAATTTATTCGATCTTGAATGAGGATGAGTGATAATTGAGAGGGCGTTTCTCGAAGGTTACGTTGGGAGCACTCTCATGGTTTTTCGAAATTGCAATCCTAAATACTCAGGTGTAGGCCACCTTTAATGACGTTAGGCTAAAAGATGGGGTTTGAGAACATTTTTCCGGGATTTTTTTTAAAAACCTAAATTTTAAAAACTCATTTCAAGGCCAGCTTTGGGGACGTAAAAAGAAGGGTTTGGAGTTCCCCACTCTTTTTTTCAGTTTGGCTACGTCCCTCCTATCTTCATTGTCAATTTTAATTACTGATATGATAAACATATTGTGGTAATATTTTCTTACAATTTTCCTTTGCCAAACACTATTATTTGCTTGGATTTTCCATAACAAAACTTTCAATTTCCCCCCTAATATGTTTGCTATCGTGCAATACAAGCGTTTGCGGCCTTGGAAAAAGGACTTTTAACATTTTGAAGAGATGTGGTAATTTTCTGCGATACCTTAAGTCTCTATTCCACTTCATTTTATTTTAAACTAGTGGTACCCGCACGGCTTTGCCCGTAATAGAAAAATTAAAA
This sequence comes from Uloborus diversus, assembly GCF_026930045.1. Classification (NCBI taxonomy): domain Eukaryota; kingdom Metazoa; phylum Arthropoda; class Arachnida; order Araneae; family Uloboridae; genus Uloborus; species Uloborus diversus. The sequence goes on from NC_072734.1 coordinate 43,898,311, forward strand.
GATCTTTTGGTTCGCTGTACATTTACAAATAATTTATGGTAAATTTTCTCGCCAGTTGGCCTGTGCCCATGTCACGGTTCCACGTTATGATAATTTCGTAATTTACTCGTTCGTCTTATGATAGTTTTGTTCTTAAAATTGGAATAAAAAAAGAACCACATCGAATTTTCGAAAAATCGCTTCGAGGTGAACACCCCCATGCTACAAACTAACTTTGTGCCAAATTTCATGAAAATCGGCCTAACGGTCTAAGCGCTATGCACGTCACAGAGATCCTGACAGACAGAGATCCCGACAGAGAGACTTTCTGCTTTATTATTAGTAAAGATATGTAACCTGCATCTCTTGATCAAGCTATGATTTACTTACGATTTTTACATTCAAAAATTTTGAACTTTTGGTGTGAGTATTCATTACAATACTTTGAGTCTCTCTTTGCATTTAACTGCTATTACTATTTTTTTCTCTCTATTTCAAATTTATTTCGGCGACCCATACATTTTTTTCCATTTAGCAATGATTTTCAGGACAATATTTTTCATTTAAAAAAAAAAAACATATGGGAATGTTTCGGCGAACCCTATCCTATGGGCTGTTCTAATGAAGCTCTCCTATTTATTTATGTGTGTTTTTTTTTTTTTTAACTGAAGAACCATGAAGCATAGTTTTGTATAACTAGGGCCACCGAGACAAAGCGTGCACCATGTTAGTTTTGTCGCCTTTCCTCCCTCCCATTATGCTAATTTTTCTCTATGCACAATACTTTAATTTGAGCCGAGCTCATAGTTTCCGACTAGGCAGACATACCCATTCTGCGGCCTACTGAAGAGTGTACTGTACTGATTACTTTTTTTTTTTTTTGCGTTAATAAAAATGTTTAAAACGTACATTTCCGATACCTTAATAAAAGAGAATCATGGATGTTCCTAAATTGTATTTTAAAATTACATTTTCTATTCAAATTTTACAGAAAAAATACTTTTTGTCACTATTTTTTTAATTGCTCATTTATAATTACTACAATTTTAATTTTTTAAAACAACAAAAAGTTTACTTTTTTCTCTTCGTTCGTTTCATCGCTAAAATGAAATTAGCGGCCCCACTTCTGAAAAACTGAGCACTGTAGCACCCCCCTCCCCCTATTGCGACGGCCCTGTAGAGTACGTGCAAAAAGTATTATTAATGCATCTATTTCTTGTTGAATAAGTTCAAATATTTTTCTTTCCAAAATTCAAAAATTTCATGCTCTAAAGAAAAAAAAATCTGAAAAAAAAAAAAATCCCCCCCCCCCCAAAAATTTTGATGGCGCAACTTGCGCCATAATCCCCCCCTGTGGGCACCCCTGATCAGAATGACAATGATTTATTCAATTTACAGACAAAAATTAGATTTCAGGGACGGACAAACCTTTCAGGTTGTTTCACAAATCTCCTCTTTTACATCCGCATATAGATACTCATTGCAAACATCTACATGGAAATGGACTCAATGTAGCTTATACACAAAAATTGAAAAGAAAGCCTTAATCAAAGGAAAGGAAATTACTGGAGAGAACACTTTTGAAAAGTACCCCCCCCCCACCTGGTGGGTATTTAAAATTACCAGTCTGGTCTTGAAGCGCATTATTTCATTCTGCTCATTTGTTTTTAAATTAAAAAAAAAACATCTGTACCCTTTTTTCTTTCTAAAACTTTCATTCAGTGGAACCAATACGTAAACGTTTCTTTCTCATATCACCTGAATTTCTTGAGCCATTCCGTTTTGCCGATTTTAAATCTCGGAAATGTTAGCTTCTAGCATACTTGAGTTATCCCCCCTATCTTCATAAAAATCCTATACTTTTCTTGAATTATCATCACAAGGTGAAATTAAAATATTTTGTGTCATATTCAATGTTATTTTCAGAACAATAAACCTCGGCTTCACGATTCGGACATTAGAACCGTCGTGTCAATAGAATAATACTTATCCCTGTATTCTTTATTTTGCCTTGGACTTGCTTTAACCCATTTAATTCTCAACATGCTATTTTATAATTTTCAGGATACTCTTCTTCTACTTCAGATTTACTCAGTAGTGAAATAAAACTGTGTCCCTCTGTTTCTCGTTCCTGGGGGGGGGGGGGGTTCATCCAAAATTTATTTTCATCGAATTTAACATTCAGCGTTTCTGTCACTTCGCGATTTTTGAGATCCCAAATTCTGTAACCTTTCGTATGAAACGCATATCTTACCATGACTCCTTGTTGAGTTCTCATATCCAATTTGTTTATTTTCTGTTTTGGAAGTCCAATATACGAAATGCATCAAAAAAAAAAAAAACCACGGGAGTGTTTAATAGATGGCTTTCTTCCCCCAAAAAGCTCAAAAAAGGGTTTGGTTTTTCCTTTTAAAGCCGCTCTCAATTAATGTTGACTTATAGTGTTCTATGACGCTACTTTGTTAATTAGAGGATTTGTTGGTTTTTTCAATTCTTATGCTTTGGTCGCTAAGGTAAATTTCAAACCGGGAGTTCAGAAATTCCTTTCCGTTATCGGAGCTTTGCCACAAATCTCTCTTATCTTTTGAAACCTGACAAAATGTTCTTAAACCTCACTTTTCTTCTTAAAGAAATAAACTGGAGAGTTTCTTGAAAAACCGTCTATTATTGTGAAAATAATCGCCCCCCCCCCCCTACTTTAAAGAACTCAACTGCTAAGGAAACCATCGTATTCAAATGCAAAAGATCTTACCGGGTGTTGGCTTGAATCTCCGTTACAGGTTTAAACAAAATTCTCCGATTTTTTCATTTTACACGGATAACAATCTGACATATTTTTACTTTTGATAAGCAGTGAAGTACAGAACCCCTTTTTTCATTATTTATAATATACTTTTTGTCTTCATCCTGAACATGTTGATGTCAAAATTTAAGACTCAAAGTGTTCTAAAAGTTAAAATGTAAGGAAACTGATGAGTTTCAAGGTTGTAAGAGTTTCAAATTCTACTGTAGTTCTCGAGCATCTACTTTTCTAAATGAGCATGCCCTTCAAAGCGAATAAAATTTGACAAACAATGCATAATAATGTAAATATTCTACTTTAAATTTAAAAGCTGTAATTTTGACGAGAACGAAACACTGCCAGATCAGAAATGAAAAGCTGAAAATTTTAAAATATAGCCAGGCACGGCCTGAACTTAAATATGTTGGGAAGGCGTATAATCTCAATTTGCCAAATGGAACTTAAATATTTGCCGATTGATAAAATACTGGTAAATGCACACATTAAGTACGCACAATTAAGTACAATATCTAATGAAATTTGCACATTCGAGAATTTAAAAATTGCAACATTACAATTATGTCCCCAAATTTGCCGAATAGTCAGACAAAATTTTCCCAGTATGGCATTTTTGGGGAGGTCATAGAGACTTCCCGTGACCTCCAATCGAGTGCCTTTGAATATAGTTTCTAAAATTATTTTTACGTTCCCAAGTTTCAATGGTACTAGTGCAATTTTCCTGAAGTAAAACTTTAATTTCCTGCTGACGCAAATATAAAACTTTTAAAACACAAGGGTTTCGTGTTTGTATTTTAAGATGCTTATTTTTTTTTTTTTTTTTTGAGTTCTTTATTGATGATTTTTTTTTTCAATTAGTATTATTATTTTACTTTCGACCGTTAAGTATGAAAGCTGGCTCCAGATTTCAGAGAATTTTGAGTCGTTCAGACATCAGAGTATTGTATTTCCACAGTGTCAAATTCTTCAACAAAAAATATCAGTAAATTGTATACTGTTTGCATTTCTCTCTGTCACGTTGTTATTTTATTTATTTTCATTTTATTCATCGAATCATGTATAAAAGCTACTGATGCTATAACGTAAAGTTTTTCAATAAAATGGTTAAATGCAAAATGTTAAATAATTTAAAACTGAACATAAGAAAGAAAAAAAAAACAGAAGAAAGAAGTCAATCGCGATATGTTAAAAATTCACTAGAGAAAATAAAAATTTAAATTTTAAGTACTGACATAGTATATAACACAAAATATAATCGTACACAAAGTTTAATGTTCTAATAACTTTAAATACGATCAAGAAAGGAATTGATTTATTTTTAAATAAAATTTGAGTTTCAGAAAATGTTTAAAAACTATCACACATGCAATAAAATATTCAGAATCACAACAACTACTCGGATTTTTGCTAGAAAGCAATCGCTACAACTTAGCAACTATAAGAAATTGCAAAGTCAGCATCAACGAATATTAGGATACGAATTGCGATTTCAAAATAAACTTATTTTACATACATTCTCGATGATAAAGAAAACTATATTTTGAGGAAAAGGGAATGAATATAATATAACCAGCACTTACCTTTAACATGGATTACAGTCTCAGCAGTCCTGCCTCAGCACACCCGAATCATCAAAAAACATGGCTGCCAATATCTTGAATTCATTAGTTTCTGTTCCCGTATGAAAGAAACACCTTTTGCGCATCGTTTTGCGCAATCTAAAATATTTTTACAGTTTTTCTCTGTTATTTAGCTGAGCAGTATTAAACTGTAGGAAAAAGCAGTATATTACTGTAAAAACAACAATTATTTTTTGCAGTGTGACTGTTTTGGATACACAGTGCCCAAACTCAATACTCACTAACAGCTAAATAACACAGCTAGCTGCTACTGAAAGAAGCAACACGAAATAAAGAAAAAAAAAACACCTGTTTTCTAAGAATAAACGAAGCATTAGAGTAATAGGTCAGATAGGTTTTTTTTGCCGAAAACATCTAGAACGGACAAAAAAATTAAGTTTTAAAGTAATTACAAACTCATTAGAGTGTATTGTTCGTTTTCGAAGAAATTTACTTGGCCAATTATGCGTACAACACGTAGGGTAACGGCACCTGTCACAGACATGCTTAAGACATCGTTCTCAGGTTAGAACTGTTTTCTGAGCATTTCAATGTAAATATTTAGACTTTTAAAACTGTTTTTCTCCCATACAAAAACATCTCATCTAACGTTTGTTTGCTTCTGGATCCTCTGAATTAGTTAATTCTATTTTTATTTGCTCAATATTGAAAAAAGTACCGACCCCCCAGCAACAGACACACAAAAAAAAAAAAAAAAAACTAGGTGGATATCAGACACCGATCTGATGATACACAGTAAAAGATAGGATGAGGAAAGGATGAGTAATTTACAAAATTCCCCTTTTCTTTCCTTAAAATGTGCAAAAGTCCTTTATTTTTAGAACTAAAGCCTTATTAACACAGGTATATTGAACAAAAAATACAGGCTGACCTCGTGGTAGCTGTTCATAACCTTCTACCACTGCCTTGTAAGTACCAACTGGCTCATAGAATTCACTCTGATAGCGCTAAATGTTTGCACCGCATTCATGAGTCACAACAACATCAGCTTTAGCTGCCCAAAAAATTTATTATTTAAATCCAAACTTATGACTATCTGTTACTGGACCCTTGTCTGTTACTACTGTCCAACCACGGATTGTATGGAATTTTCAAACTTCCAGATAAGATGAATCTATCTGAATGAGGGGGAAAAGTAAACATTTAATGCCGGGGTATTCCGCTCATTTGAATGCGACTTTGTTTCTGCAAAAGCTGGCATCGCTAAAAAATAATAGATTCGTGCATTTCTGGCTGTAAAATGGATGTTTGTCTTTCCATACAATCCGTGAACAGACAGTAGTGACCTTATCCTGCCTAAAGACTAATAAGAAGTTTAATATGTGGAAGTAAATTAACTAAGCTATTATCAATTTAAATGAATAAAGTTATATAATACTAAGTAAAGATTAATATCATTATCTGTAGTGTGAAAAGTATCAAAGCTGAAAGTTACGTGAATATAATACTGAAAAAGTGATTTTGAAGGAGGGGGGAGGGGGGGATTTCCCATCACTGCTATCCTTCATTTATATGATGATTATAATTCAGTTTAATAAGATTATAAACCTAATTTTATTAAAAAAAATATTACTTTGAATAACTCTATAACTTCAAGATCAAAGGAAATGTTAAATAAAAAAACATACTACTGCACCCAAAAACGTGTTGTTAATATAATATAATAGCATGCATTTTAAACTACACAATTAAATATGACGGATAACTTATAAATTTTATTTCGGCATACTTAATTTCCATTTTATTACAGTTTACCTATTTGATCAAATCTATAAATATATTTCATGGTTATGCATCTATAATCTCTTTCTCTCCCAGTTCATATATTCTAAAGTATCAGCATGCCTGGCACGTTTCTAGAATTACATTCACAATATGTAAATTAAATCTTGGTAAATGTGGCTCAATTCAAATTTTGCCAAATAGCGAACAACATTCACGTCATGTAAATTCTCTATTCAGAGATGAATCATCTGTTTTACAATGCCTGAATAAATTGCAGAGACCTGAAATGTTGTATAAGTGAATGCTGGAAATATTAATCATAGAGGCCTTTTTCGCTAACTTGGTTTGAAAGCGTGGTACAATTGAAATACAGTAAATTCGGAATGGAAAAATTACTGTCATTCAATATAACTTTGACCAAAATTTATATTTTGACCGCCACTCTAATATTTTTATAGTACTGCTGCATCAATTGGGATAGCAGTAACAAAACGTGTTAAAGTATGTTATCTAGTTTTCAACGGGGGAAAAAAAGCAAAAAAAAAAAAAAAAAAAAAAGAAAAATAACTACAATATCTGAATTTACGTATGCAATCACTGGATTTTTAAGAAGACTATGATTTAAATAGTTTTATGACATTTTCTTTTTACATATGTGTTTATGATCATGGAGGTTGCAGAATGGTCACAGTTAAAACATACATTCAAAATCATCATAAGCAAACCCATTTTTATGAAAATACTCAACGCACAAGGGCGGATTCAGGGGAGGGTGAAAGGGTCAGCTGCCCCCCCCCCTTTGATGAGAAACATTTTCTTTGTTATTATCATTTTATTTTTCTTTTACTTACTATACTATTATTATTTTTTAACGTCAATTTTTAGTCCTGGAAAAGTTAGTGTAAGTAATCAATGTTAATCCGTTTTTACTTAGTCTTGCTAGACTTGTCTTTTGAAGTCTAATAAACGCAAATTCTATTACATGTAATGTAACTGTGAAACAGATAGGGATCTTAAACCTCGGGGGCTGAGTCTAGGCGTCCAATGCGTTAATCAGGGCACGTTTACAATACAAACTTTGAAACGTATGTCTGCAATGCTGCATAAAATTTTAATGCAACAATGTTGTTTGTACCTTTCTTGTTTTCATCGAAACGAAAATTTTCTCGACATATTAAGCATAAAAAATGTGTTATTTTCATTTATTCGAACAAGTGTATAGTTATTTTTCACGATAACACTTTTTATTAGAATACATGCATAATATTTTGCATATTATTTTGAAGAAAGTTCCAGTTATACTTTGTTTTTCTTCCACTTTACTGGACACTGAAACCTGACCCCCCTTACAAAAATTTCTGGATCCCCCTGAGCTAGTAGTTTAAGAGAAATTTATTTTTCTTAAATAAAAACACTTGTGAAATTGTGATGGTCAATTTTTCTCCAAAGTTGGCGCTCTAAGATATCAATTATATTTTAGTCTTTGGGTTCATCTTTGTCGTGAGAGAAGAAGTGATTTTTTTTTCCAATTTTTGAATTATTTTAATTCGCAAAATGTGTCTATTGATATACTCGTATTAAAGTTAACATCTGTGCAGCGTCCAAATTACTAAAATCGTACATTACGAAAATATTATTTAAAAAGTGAATTCTGAAAAAGTGCTATTAAAAAAATAATCATCAAGCTTTGTATTTTCTTCAGTGAATACAAAATACTTTCAGATCTAACTTACTATTATGTATTTATATTTAACAGGGACATTTTTGGACATAAATAATTCTACTTGAATAAACTGAAAGTTTCGGTTGCAGAAAAAGTGCTAAGAATTTTACCAAACATTTTATGAATACAATCTTGCACCAGTTTTAATCGATAAAGTGCATTTAAGCTCATTTGTAATTAATTTCCTTTACCTCAAAAGCAAGGGGAAGCTACTGAACTCACGGACGGTTGAACCTACAGACATTTGTCATAATTCCTGGGTATTGTCGGGAGAGATCGGGCAGGGGACTCAACAGATGTGACCAGCCCTCTCCAGTATCTCACGAAGTTTCAACGCAGAAAAATGAACAGGGAAGATTTTATCACAATTTTTCGATTTTACTGTTGCCTAAGTTTAAAGCAAAACAAAAGCAGATTATTTTTCTGTTGGTTCGGTTTGCATTACTCGTGATAATTGTCGTTATCATGTGTTTTTATCTTTTCAAGCTGCTGGTTCTGATTTTTAAGGTCGTGAAGCTGTAGTATAGTCGATATGACAGACTTAAAAAAACAAAATAGCGTATTTCTGTATTCTATGGCTAAAAACCACGTGTACCGACGCAAGGCTAGTTCTTAGGGTTCTTAAGTGCAACGGCTGCAAATTTTGTTTTATTTAATTTTATTCATGCAGTTATTAATTTTTAAGATCCATATTACCCAAATATTAGGAAGCCTTTTGAACTCCGAAATTCACAACTGCCTTTGCCTAAGAGCGCCATATTCCCTTACCTAAGAGCCTGTTCTTGAAGATTCCGTCCATGATTTCTAGTCAAATTAATTTTTGGAATTATTTGGTCTGAGTCTGGAGACTAGTCTTTTTTTTTTTGTTGTAATGAGTTAATTTTATCACGGGTTTCAATTTTCATATAAATGTTACCCATTATTTGCATAGAAGACTATAGTAGTTACGTATATAGTTAATATTTTTAAAAAATAAACCAAATTACGATTTCTTAGGGGCATTTATTTTTTGCAACAGTTTATTGAATTTAAAAATTAAGAAATATTGACAACAAAACGTTTTTGGTTTGCTGTCTAAGTTTAATTCATGTTGTATTTATTGTTTACTGTTATTTTCGACTGCTGTTTGGATAGTTTAAATTAAAAAAAAAAAAGAATATCAAAAGGTATTAAATAAAAAAAGTCCCTCAGACTTATTTTTTTTAGTTTGTCTTGAGATACAAAGGACCTTGTCCAAAGGGTGAACGGTGTGTAGTACTCACGGACAAAAAAGATGTTTTGAAGAAACATTATTTTATGCTGAAAGCTTTGAAATTTTCAATTGACAAAAAAAAAAAAAAAAAAAAAAAAAAACAAATTAGATTATAAGCTGTATGCTCTGACTGCAAAGTTTTCCGACCGATTTTTTCTTCATAATGAACAGTAAAAATTGAAAGGTAAATTTTGTCCGTGGGTACAGAAGCTTCCCTACATTTTTAGTAAAATTAATTTTTATAAATATCAAAAAAGAATATCAAAAGGTATTAAATAAAGAAAGTCCCTCAGACTTATTTTTTTTAGTTTGTCTTAAGATACAAAGGACCTTGTCCAAAGGGTGAACGATGTGTAGTACTCACGGACAAAAAAGATGTGCCTTGTAAAATGATTAAGTTATTTCAGATGAAAAATTTATGTTATGTCCAGCCTACAAATACTTTACTCCCGTCGAAATTTAGTTATTCTAAAATATTACTTAAAATAAATCTAGCTTAGCTGTTACTGAGGAGATGTGCTTGAGATATGTGGAAACCTTTCTGCCCTGCCAATCTGATAAAAAATGTAATAAGTAGTATATTAGAGAACTTTGAAGAGGTGTTTAGATTTTAAAATGTATTATTAACAAACAAAGCTGTTTTTTCACTTCATAAACTGTTGCCCTGATTAAAGTTTGAGTTCAAAACTAATTTCTATCTTGTAAATTCTAAATTAAAAAATGTTAAGATAATTCCAACATTTATTTCAAAGGAATAAGTCTTTATTTGATACTTGACTCCTCCCTCAGCCTTGACCCTATACTGTTTGTATAGTAAAAAAATCATTAAAAAGGAGAGAGATTGCACTTTGTATTTTCAAGAAAAAAGTTAATGGAAAATCTAATCATTATCGGAAGAAGAACTACTTAGCGAGTATACGAATATGAACCAGAGATTATCAAAAAAAACTTTTCGGCATTATAAAATACTGTGCTTGATTTTTATTACGAATAAATGCTTATAAGAGAAACAAGCAAATTTTTTAATTAAATAAACAATGTTAAAATATCTTATATGTGCAAATATCACTGCTTAAAATCTTTAAATACGTCGACAATCTGTTGCTAAAAAGCCAAACATATTAAAACATATTTTAAGAGATAACAAAAAACTTTGAGCAAAGCATTAAGTTTGGATGTTGAAAAATTAGTAAAACAAGTAGCTTATACATTACACCATACGATGTTTGATTCCAGAGAATTAAGCTTAAAAAAAAAAAAAAAAAACATAAAAAAATCCTATTTCTTTGTTTCCTTCCTTCAAAAACATTTTTTTACGCTTTTGAAATATTCATTTCTTTCGAAGATATTACGGCGAATCAATTTTTCAGCCGTATTTCTTACTTTTCTCCAAAGCAAGCTGTGCACACATCAAACAGATGCACCAGAATTTTTCTCCTTTCTGCCATCTGTAAAATGATTACTTTTGTTTCTTCTTTCGTTAAAATGAGGACTTACGTGCTCTAAAAACAGCGATTTAATGAAATTTCTAAGAAACTGAGAAAAGTTTTTATGGCAGAAAATCGTCATTTTTTTTCTTAAAGGCAGAATTCATGGTATCGGTGTTGATTTTCAAGCAGTTTTATTTATTCTTTAGTTTGTTTTGAACCTTTCCCCCTAATTCTTGTCGTTTTTGATATGTTAGAAAAGTTAGTTTTTATTTATTAATAGAAAAAAATGTTGCAGAGGTGGAGAAAATCATAATTAAAAAAATTGTGTGAAGTAAGAAGTTCAAGTTAACACGAAATCAATTTTAATAGGATTATGAATGCATAATAGGGCAAAAAACATACTCTCGTTTACAATGTTGAAATTTTTTTTATTATTTTTTTGGTTTTGTTTTCTAGAGTAAGTAGAAAACCAAACACAAGTAAAGGGCAAAGAAAAAAGGAGCGAGTAGCATAATATTAATGCAAACTTTCTTTCTTTTTTTAAAATGATGATCTCGATTAAAAACTGTAGAGTGCAATGGTGTAACAAAAATAGGTCCGAATTTAAAAACTGTCAGGAATCAACCCATCAACCCAAACTCGTTTTAAAATTTCATTTTTGAAGATTTTGTCTCTATCTATATATATAAAAATGAATGTTTGTCTGTATGTCATCCATGAACTCAAAAACTACCCGGCAGATTTGGCTGAAATTTTCACCGTTTGTTATTTTTGGTACTGGGAATGTTTATAGACCAGTTCGAAAAAAATCCTATCGATAGTTAATTTTTTATTCCAATTTAAGTCGCAATCCATTGGATAAATACGAATAAAATTATCGGCTGCAGAAATTAATTCGCGTGAAAGATCTCATTGATAAGAAGTTAGCTGTTGCCATTTTTCTTGAGTTTGAACAAATAAATTCTTTCTTTATTGTTTTATGGCTTTTCATGCAACGGGGGGATTTAAAACTTTTTCTATTTGATATTTTTAACGATTGATTGATCTTGCAAACTGCGTGAGTACAAAATTTGAGGCCACTCGCCCCCAGGTGGCACTGCAGAGTAGCAACTTCTGCCCCGTTCAACCGATTGTCATGAAAATCAGTATAATGATGTATTTTTTTGTTGGCGTAGCAACGCGCGTCGGGTACAGCTAGTATTTAATATAATTTTAGAATTTACCTCCAAGAAACCAGTTTTAATGATCTTTCAGCAAACTACAATGGTGTGAAATTAAGTGTTGTTCCGTCCCTGCTCGAAATAAATAATGATAATTGAAATGAAGGGCTCGGGGTAAGAACGTGATAAACCACACTTTTAAAATTGAGTATTTTTTGTTCTAAATGCTGCTTTGATAATTGAAATAAACATGACAACAGATTGTGTCATTGTCAGGAAAAACGTATCTGGTTTGAGTATTGCAGAGTATAGAAAGTATAATGTCTATAAAAAATATTTTGTAGAATTTTTCAAAAGTTGGAAATTTATCTACCGGAAAAAACTCATGGGGGCATATCACATTCTTGACACCGAGCCCTTCAAATGCATTTTTAATTTCAATAACAAATCAAATTATACTTGGTTCTAATATAAAAACTATGGGGTTGTTGCAAAAAAAAAAAAAAAAAAAAAAAAACACTTTAGTTTTGAAATAATGCATCTATTGATTTAAGAGCTTTTGTTCTTCTCCTGAAATTTAGCTTATTATAGTCAGGGCTGCGGAGTCGGAGTTGGACTGACTTTAGGGTAAAAGAGTTGGAGTCGGGAGTCGGAGACTAACTTTGGAGTAAAAGAGTCGGAGTCTGACTAAATTTTGAGTAAAAGTGTCGGAGTTGGAGTCAAACGCTATAAAATTCCCGGAGCAGGTCATTTCCTTCCGACTCCGCAGCACTGATTATGACATTTTTTTCTTATATAGCGTGAGTATTGTTTGGAGCGGTTTCATTCTTGTACTATATAAAAGATAATATCGTGCATTTCAATGCTCAATTTTTGCTTCAATTTTAAAATGAGATACACAATCAACAAAAAGTGGAGCTGTAACACTTTCAATAACCAACAAAATGTCCTGTTAAAGCAAATCACCACTAAAGTGAAAATATATATACTAATGGATACCTCATTGTATTTTAATTAAATTTTCATTATCAAGCTCACGTGTTTGAAATTCATTTGTTAAATCTTGTTAGTACAGCCGGGTTTCGTTATGCTGAACATCACTAACATTACTTGCGATAATATAAAACTTATTTTTTATATCCTTTTAGTCCGGCTGTTTTCAAAACAAAAAAAGTCTCAATCAGAGTTAAAATTACTACTAATATGATATAGTAAAGGTTATTAAGGCAACTAACTATAAATATACGTTTAATCAAAAAAGATATTAACATTTGATTAAAGGAAATAGATAAAGTATGTTTGAGATTCGTAATCAGAAGATTAATTATTTAAGCGGTAAAGTTGATCATTAAATTGCAAATCAATTTTTGAGTAACCTTATTTTGGAATTTTAAATATTCAACATAATAACAAACGTTAGCTTAATGTTTGTTTCTCTCTCAACAACAAATAGTTTTAAGATACATTATCACTACATAACCGAATGATCTAATAAACTGGAAGCCAGTCCACCATATTGTTCTCTAGCAACATGAGTTGAGTTACATTTAGCATAATTCAAACACAATGCTGCTTATTGAACAGAAACCTGCCGCCAAATGTTTGCATTTCAGTGGAATTTGCTAAATTTGGACATACGTCGCAATGCAATGATGATTGTCGTCAGTAATTAATCAAATATATATCTATATTCGGAGCATTTATTCGAAAAATGATGGTAGGGTCAAATGCGTTAGAAAAATAGTGAATCTAGAAGTTTGGATAATTATAATGATTACATTTCTATAATTTCATGTTTCAAAATTTGCAAAAATAGAAAAATTGAGATTTTTCCGAGTTTTCTGTTCTGTGTGGAACATGGAATACAGAGAAACTACAGAGAATGCAACAAACAATCCGCTAATTGTTTAAATTGCGAATGCATGGGGAGAAAAAGGGCCTTTTTTGTTTCTACTAACTGGCAACAATTTCATTTATATTAATGACTTAACAAATAAATATATGAAGGTAAGCTGAAAATTTCTGTGCATAAAACTTTTATCGCGTCCAATCTATTCCTGCCATCTGTTTGCATTTTAAATTAGAAACGCTAAGCTTCTCTTAGTCAAAACTATTTGGTCTGTTGATGATTATAGCATTTTGGATGCGAATATATCTCACAATCCCAGGAAATAACAGAAAGAAAGCAAAACCAAAATGCCTTTATACGACACTTAAAATCTTAAAATGCATCTGTACAATACAGTCCCGATAACTCGAAGACTTATGACTCGATTATTTCTTTGCCTCGAAGTTTTTATTCGGCCCCAAAATGATACAGTGTTTTCAATGAAAAGTTGTCTCTATTCCTCGAATGTACTCCTTTTAAGTCGAACTTTTTATGAGAGTTTCTTTTCCATTTTATGAATAAAAATCCAGCCAAAATAAGAAACGTAGTTTTTTTCGTTTTAACATTTCGTATGAGGGTGATAATTTATTTACAATAATACTCCTTAATTGCACACGATTGGTCTACTTTCTGTCGTGGCTGACGACCTAACGATTAGTTGATAGTTACTATTGAGAAACTTAAAATTTTGGCAAAAATCGGAAAAAATTTGCTAATTATTAATTGAAAATAATACAACGGTATAAAACTGAGATGAAAATCATCGAAGAAACTTTTAAAGACAGCTTAAGCAAGAATAGGCTTAACAAAGTGCAGCGGAAACGAAAACGTTTCACTAACAATTTATTCAAGTTTCATTAAAACTTCAGAACTTTTTGAACCGTAACTAATCATCAGGATCCCAGAGACGGATACGTTCCAGTAACTGATAATACGCTTCATTTGAACTTCAGGTTAATGACGGCTAAAACTGAAATAAAATGAAACGAAACTGTAGTAATAAAAAAAACTGCGACCAATTATGGGCTCTCATTTTAAAAACTACATTTTGATATTACATTGTCAGCGTTATATTTCAAATTATAGTATTATAACACACAACAGATTAAATACTGAAAGCATTTTTTTTTCCAAATCTCATGTAAGCCGTTTAGTGGAAGTTTTATAAAAAATAGTATGTTCATTGACGCGCTCTTAATGGTATATTTTCTTTAAGAAGACAATATATTTGTTTTACACATACTTACTATACGCATAATAAATATATACAGGAAGGTAATTATTAAATTCTTAAAGAAATAGCCTAAAATAGCGGTCACCCGCTTAATTGCAGGTTTCACACTTGCGGGATATGGACTAACGTACATTGTTCCAATTTAAACGACGCACTTAACGACTATTTACACGAATATGGCTCGCTCTTATAGATAAACCTATAAAGCTCGGATCACAGTTTTAGATTCACGCTGTATATACGAACATATAAACATTTAGAGATACAGAACTTAAAAGTATTATTTAAAAATAATACATATATTTTTAATTTTCAATGTGATGATAAAGTATATACGCCTAATTAGGCTAACCAGAGGTTCAGGGCCTAATACCTTTCTAATTTACAGTTCAATTGGCTCCAATTTTTGTACCTTCAACAAATGATTTCTAAAACATTAGCAAACGAGTTGATGTTGCATCACATGACTTCCTTTTACGCCAATTTAATGATAATAGCGCCTTGGAGTAAGCAAGGAAACACTGTAAATATTTTCACCCCTAATTTGTTGCGAACTGAAGCGAAAAATCATTTTACACAGATTTATTTTCCCATTATTGGAAATTTTAATGTGATTCAATGTTTAACTCTCTAAATATCGCCTATAGTGACGGTATTGAAACTAGAAAAAAAAAAAAAAAAAAAACTCGAAAAATTTGCCGCCAACAAGGCAACCAAAAACCGGACTATATATCGTCAAGTGTCCGACAAATTATAACATCACTTGAGCTTGCATCGAACTTATCAATGATTTCTACCCGAAAAGGTGTAAAAGACCCCTTTTGGAACATCCAAATGCAACTAAAAGGGGAGGTGCACAACTAGATCGTACCAGAAGTCTACTTAACAAATTTCAAGTTTTTACGGCATACCGTTTTTGAGTTAGACGAGGCATATACGCATATACATACATACGTACAAACGGACTTCACGAGAAAACTTGTTGTTATTCTCGGGGATGGGGCCGTGGTAGCCCGATCGGTAGAGTGTCGGATTTGGGGCCGGAGGGTCCTGAGTTCGAACCTCGATGGTCGAAGATCCACCGTCGTCATTAAAGGGGGCTGGGCGACGTTAAATATGCTCGTGGTCTCAATGTCCTCCAAGTGAAACGATACCTCTGGGGGTGCTAGCACCAGGTAACTGTTAGCTCCTGGTCTAGTTCTAAATTCGCATTAACTGTTCGATCCGGTGATGGAGCTGCCATCTATCGGTATAAAAAATAATGGAGGCAAGGCACTTAGTATGCAGTCCTCGACATAATTACAGTTGTAGTCAGTTGTGACTCGAAATTGAAATTCTCGGGGATCGTCAAAATGGATATTTCGGGCGTTCATACGTTCTTAGACATATATGAACATGTGGATGGGTCGAAAAAACATTCAGTCAGGGAGGAGAAAAATGGAAATTAAGGCCGATTTTTGAGTGAAATTTTTTTCACGAATACAATACTTTCCTTTACTATGTAAAAGGATATAAATCATTACATGTTAATTTTAAAGTCCATACTATATTTGGCAGCAGTTTAACAAAAAATTACAAATTAACCTTGGTAGGAGCAAAGATCCCTAAATCTGACCAACATTGAAAAAAAAAATGCCAAAAAGGACTTTCAAACTGAAACAAATTGAAAAATTCTGTATTGTCAATATAAAAAAAATATTGAACTACTTTTGAAAAACTCAAAAAAAAAAAAAAAAAAAAAAAAAAAAAAAATTCCATATTTACTTCTATGAAATAGAAAAAGCATCGATAAGTAGATATTTTCGTATTTTTTTTTTGGTTACTCCTGAGTACAGTTCGTGCACTTGAGTGCAATTTATGCACTGGATCATAACTTCTGCTTGACACTTCGGTGTCTTAATAAGCACACCACAGTCCTAATGTCGATGATGGCCTAGTTGGGCTAAAGTCTACTTTTATAGGGTTATCAAAGTAAAAGAAAAAGTAGCTGCACACAACATTTTCCTTTTGAAATTCGTCAACTACATAAATTAGTATTTCTAGAACAATTAACAACGTTTTTTAAATACTGGTAAACCCTCTGAACCCTGAAGAAACAAAATTTACTGTAAATAAGAGCATGCAATTTTCACAGGACGCGTTTGTAATAACGATTGCTGCACTTTTGTGCCTGTTGATAACAAACTGCTTGTTGACAACCTTTTATCATCAGTTAGGCTTTCTTATGACGATAAATTTCAATCTAGCAAAGTTTTGCTATTTTACGTAGAAAAATTGGTGGCCCGTGTTGGTCTGCATGGTCTTATTTGGCGCACCAAGCTTTTTGCTTCCTACACGGAATGAACAGAGCAGTTGTCAGAGCATGACTCTAAATACATTTTCAGTACAATGTAGTATAATAACAGTTGAATGCAAGTGTTCTACATTTCTTTATTTATCAATATAGGTTTTTCACACTGTTTCACCTTAATTCGTTAGCGATTTCAAGAACAGAACACTTACGTTCTATTTGCTTCTTCTCATAAATTTTACATCAGCACTTTTCTCATCAAAACTCGAGAACTCTCACTACACAAAATTAATTTAACTATTTCGGGTTCATATGCATTTTGGTTTGTATGTAATGAATTCCTTTTCTACCTCAACGATTAATAGTTGAATATTTTTACGGAACCATTACTTTGAATTATATGTTTACTGAAATGTAAATCAAGTTCCGTAAATATAATTTACGATACAATAATTTCTCAAAACATGAATGTAATGTCAATTTGAACTCGGAGATTTAGGGAACTGATGCATAATGTAAGATAAATTTATAAATATTTAAGCGTTTCAAGTACACATGCAGACAAATATTTTCTCTTTGTGTTTATTTCTTTATATATCTAGAGTTCTTTCAAAAGAGTGAAATAATCAAAAGCTGTAAATACTATAATATTAATGGATTCTGTTAAAAACTAGTTCTTTAAGAATGAAATAAAACAGGCAGAAAAAAAGAGAGAGAAGTACAATTTCGATTGTTGATATATTTACCCAGTAGAACTGGAGTGCTAAATAGCACACAAAAGGTCACGCGGGTACCTGTATGGTCCCATTTATTTTTTTTCTTCGTGTTATTTATGCACGCAAATTTAAACATTCTGAATTTGTAAATTCATTGTCAATGTGTAAAATTAATATTTTTACACATAAGTTAAAAATGAAAGATACTTTAAATTCATAACTACAACTAAGAAAAGCTTACTATATTTTTAAAACAAACTGGTGTGTGCATCACATGACTTCCTATTACGCCAATTTAATGATAATAGTACCTTGGAGCAAGTAAAGAAACACTTTAAATATTTTTATCCCAAATTTGTTGCAATCTGAACCGAAAAACTGAACCAAAAAATAATTCTCTAAATATCGCCAATAGTGAACAAAATGAAACCAGATTTTAAAAAAAATAAAATAAAATAAAAAGCCAAATTTATCGCCAAGTTTGCAAAAAAAACTTAGCGACCAAAAGCTTGGCGATATATCGCCAAGTGTTTGCCAAATTATAACACCACTTGAATTTGCATTGAAATTAACAATGATTCCTCCCCTAAAGAGGTGTAAAAGACCTTCCCCTTAGGAGTATCGAATGCAACCAAAAGGGGAGGTGCACAAGTAGACCCTACTATGAGTCTACGCACCAAATTTCAACTTTCCAAGACATACCGTTTTTGAGTTATGCGAGATACATACACACATACGCACATACAT
Source organism: Uloborus diversus (assembly GCF_026930045.1). NCBI lineage: Eukaryota > Metazoa > Arthropoda > Arachnida > Araneae > Uloboridae > Uloborus > Uloborus diversus. Next base: position 43,916,895 of record NC_072734.1, read on the forward strand.
ACGTACATACGGACGTCACGAGAAAATTCGTTGTAATTAATTCGGGGATCGTCAAAATGGGTATTTCGGTGTCTATACGTTCTTAAGCATATATTCACGTATGGTCGGATTAAAAAAAAAAAAAAAAAAAACTCAATATTTATCCGAGGGCGAGCAAAATGAAAATTAGGGCCGATTTTTGGGTGATTTTTTTTTTTTTTTGTGAATACAATACTTTATTTACCTCGTAAAAGGAAGTAAAAAGGAACAAAAAAAAAAAAAAAAAACACTAAAAAAGACTAAATACACGTCTGTTATAAATTTCACACGTATTTATCCCAGAAGTAACTGGAGGGAAACCTGCAAGTGAATTGTTCAATTTCAGCACAATATGTTTATTTATTTATTTATTTATTTTTGGATTTGACCTCCTGTTGGATTTATTCTCCAGTTGCCAAAGGCGTTCTAAAAATAAATGTGGTATTTCAACAAATAAAAAACACCAGCTACTGGTAAGGGCACTTAGAGGAAAGCATTTAGAAACTTAACTTAAAATCGGATTCAGACCAGTTGATTTGCACACTCGAAAATGGAAGGTTTTACATGACTGGAGTTACTTAGGACCCGTGTGAGTTCTTTCGGATTACAAAACGATTAACACTTGGTATTTCAAAAAGTAACAAAATTCAATTGTGCGACAGAAAAAAAATGCAGTCACTTTTGTTTCTCACGATGCAAAACTTGAATAATAATACAAAAATACGCTGAAACAAATTATTCAGCGAATATATCAGGTTTTTAAAAAAAACATGAAAAAACGCTCTTAGAGACCTTAAATTATTATTTGAAGTTTTGTAGATACATATTTTAATGCACGTTATCTGATACTTTGTAACGGAAAACGTCTAATAAGACAGTAAACGCTGCCGACTTTTCTGCGCATGCAGATAAATTCATTAACACATCAAATGGAGAAGAAAATTTTTTTCTTAAGTCAGCAATGAGAAACACTACTTTCCATTTATTCTATAGTTCATCTTGTTTTTAACGACTTGTTTTGATTTATTGCATGAGAGTAGCACACTTTACCTACATAATAGTAATGAAAAAAAAATTGACCATGTTCTTAGATATTTGAAGGGTGTATTGAATGACAATATGCAACGCTTTGCAGCAGTTTTGCATGAGCTTAAAAATGTTGATTAAAGGAAATAATAGAATGAATAAAGTATATAATTACCACATTTTACTAAATCATCAACAGAAAGAATAAAACTAAAACTCTGCCTTTAAATAGTTTTTTTTTTTTTTTTTTGAGATTTAAGCTATCTGGTAGTAGCGTGTTTATTTTTCTGTGTATTTTAAACATAAATATACAGCTGACATGGTTTATAGATTGCAATTTTTTATTCGAGTTTCAAGATGCATAGATTTTACTTTCATACAATTTGTAAGGTAAATGTAGCGTCAAAAATGCGATTAGTTTTAACATCGCACATACAGAAGCACCTACATAGCCATTTTCTTTTAGGAAAAGATATAATTATCCAACCAGAACTGAATTTCATAAGCAACCGAATCATGGCAGCCTTACTTTTTAGAATAGATACTTATTCATATCGAAAGAAAAACTTCATGTTAGGAGAACGCTGATTTACACAGAAAGAATAAAGAATTTCGGGGAACAAACATAAATAAATCCGATAAATAAAATTAAAATTTTAACCACAAAAGCAAGAGCACACTAACCTTAAATCTTTATTTAAAAGATGTATCTATAATTAAGTTTATTAATAGAGCATACCACTTTTTTATGATGTTTAAAAATTACGGCATGAATAGATTACTGTTGTCTTTGATTGAAAAAAAAAGTTAATGGCAAAATTTTTATATACTCTGCATTCGTTTTTACAGTACTTATCATGAAACTAATCTCATTTTCCTTTACTGCAACTAAAATTAAGTTTTATTTCAAAAAGTTGCACCATTTACTTTCCATTAACCGTAATTTATAATTGCCTCATTGAAAGTTCTCTCTATTGCCCGTTGTTAGTACACTATTAGTTAAACACTTCACTTGCTTCCTTCAAAACTGATAGTTTTGAGCCGGCATATGTGCTATATAATATTTATTAAATCAACGTCAGGAAGAAAATTGATTTCTTATTAAACACTTGAAACAGCTACGGAGGAAAAAAAAAAGATTTTTTAATAAATACTTACTTCCGCGTCTGAAGCCAGATGTCGCGCAAATTAAATAAATAACTATTCTATTATGTTATTTTTTTAAAACTCTATCTAGTCATTATTTTAGTGTTTAAGGGGAAAAAACGTACATTTTTTGTCTCTATGAAACAACATTTTTTTCCCCGACCGATTTTGCTTACATCCACGTTGTCGCTCAAATTGCTTATTTTCTTTTATTTCTTCACGCAAAGAAAGATTCCGCTCGAATAATTTTGCTCATTAAGGATTGCTGACAGTAAGACATTAACACCAGAAAGTCATTAAGGCGAGTAAACTTTGGAAAGTAAACGCTGCAATCGAAAGTCGACACTATAGATAAAAGGAAGGAAAATATTTACATCATTCCGAAAAAAAAAAGAGTTTTGAACATTAAATATGCGTACTCAGTACAAACATAACTTTAATTACATTCGTTTACTCTTTGGTTTTTATTTTTAACTTTAGCCACGCTGAATTTTCAAAGTCATCTCAATTTTAAGGTTTAAAAAAAAAAAAAAAAAAAAAAAAAACTCATGCACGTTCACGGAATGAAGTAAAGATTTTGCTTTCCGCAACATAATTTCAGCAAAGCTAACATTGCAAAATCAGCGATAAAGAATGCTGAAAATATATAATTATGCTAATAGCACTAGTTTTGTTCGCAAAAAATGTTATACGGTTGATAAAGCATTTAACGGAATGCAACAGAAAAAGTGATCGTATTTAGCATCTAAAGTTTGGTTGAAGAAAATAAACAATATAAATACATGCTTTTTAAAAAAGAGTTGGCACCCTAAAACAGTTCAAAAAATTATGTTCAGTTTTTGAAAATTCAACATGAGCGTTCATGCGACACCAGATTCATGTTTTTGGGTAGATGTACAGCATTTCAATTTTAGTTTTAACAGGGCAGAAATGCATTGAAATGAACGTAATATTTTACTTTCAAATGCGAGTTTTTCAAAACGTCCATGATAAAACTCATGTTCCTTTTTCTAGACATCTCTTTTACATATTACTTTGAAAATTTATCGCATTTTACTTATGTGTTAATTATTATACTGAAATTAATCTTTTCTTCAGGATTCAAACTTTTCCCTAAGCAGCTGTTTTGATGGTCAAAATCGATCTTGTTTTATTTTAAAATTATATGTAGGCTAAAATTTAATGAAGATCTCTCTCTTAGATATCTCTTGTTCTATGCTTTAAAAGTCTTGTTCCATGGTCTAGAATTAAATATTCCCATTTGCTTAAGATTTAACTCTCCATTGGTGAGGTGTTGCTTTCCAAAAAGTGAGAAAAAATTTTAAGGCATCACATTAGAAAACAAAATGATCAAACGTTGGAATTTATTTTATTTTTTATTTTAAAAATTGAAAATATTTCCAGTCCACTGGCAAAACGTATCGCTCTTGCTCAATTATTAAAAAAGTTATAAGTAGTTTTAGGTTACGCACACTATGCTACCTAATGCAAAAATGAAACTTTAAAATGCTTTTCTCGATGACCATTTTTCGCGTTTCCATGTTATTGGACTGCATACGGACTTTTCTTCTATTCAAGATACAGCTTTAAAGTTTACTTTTTGCAGTCAAACAAATATATTTTACAAAATTGCGCTTTGGATAGACATTATTAAATTATTAAAATTTGAAAACATATCATGCCTTAAAAAAAAAAAAAAAATCCTTGGAGTACTTTTTATGACTTTAAGGTTTTTAATCACAGAAAATGTTTAATGAAAGATATGCAAAGTAATTAGCGGATTTGTAAAGGTTAATTTTGAGATTATTTATCGAAAGAATGAATAAATAAATAATGTTGAAAAAAAAATCTTAGTCTTTTTTTTTAAATCTTTTATTTTATTACTTTTTTTAAATTTTTTTTAAACTGAGCAGCATTATTAATTTTTGAATATAAGTTATGAGTTGATGAATAAGACAAAAAATTTAAAAAAAATGCTATTTGATCATATGACCGCTTGAATTTCTGTTTAAAACATGTTCTGTATTTCTTAATCAAGTTTTCGAAAGAAAATAATTTTGTAAAGTCACTCGTAAAACGAGTAGAATAAGAGTTACAAACTGCTTTATTTAACAATTGAATAGCTTAAAAATAGGAAGTAATTGATGCGCATGCATAAAAAATCAATTGTTTCGGCTTAGAGTTTGGGATCGCACCAAAAATACCTTAGTCGTTCAACTGTAAGTGTCGACTTTCTAAAAGAAAAACGCTTTTCTTTCTTTAAAGTTTTTCATCAAGCTAAAAACAACTCAATCGTTCAACTGTAAGTTGCAACTTGTGAGAAGAAAATTTTTTCTTGTAGTTTTACGGTCAGTAGAATGTTAGTTTTAAATAGTTATTTATGGTATAAATCTTTGTAAATGATTGTTTATTTCGTTGCCTTGTTTGGTACCGCCTCTAAATGATACATATAGAAGCTTTTTTTTCTTACAATAAGCCAAAGTTAAAAAGTTATTCGCCACTCAGTAAGCTATAGGAGGCCCTGCAGTCACTGGATAATGGTGGATGAAAGAGGTAAAACAAGCAAATGCGGTATCGTACAACCTGCTTTTAGGCTTAGTGACTGGTAGTAATTTTTCTTCTTGTGTATGAGTTTTTTGACTTTAATTCTTTTGAATTGAATTTTAAAGCCTTGTAGATATTCTGGCCTACGTAGAAATATATGAGAAATCACAAAGTAATTATTGAACATTTTAAACTGTTGCAAATCACATAGTAAGTTGTTCTCAAGCAGCCATTTTATCGATGTTGGATTCAATATTCATCATTTCTTGATGAACAAATTATATTTTCATTTAGTACTGTTTTTGCCGTACATTGTTATTTTTTATGTCCAATTTCACGACATTTTTAGTATTTAATGACGTTTTTCTCGCATTGTACACTGACGTGGCGAAAAACTGACAAGAATAACATTTAAAACTAGATACATTATTTCTATGACTATACTATTGGTGATCGAAAGAGGAATATATTTCTTTATTTTGTTTGACTGGAGCAAATTGTTTTACTTTTTTAGATGAGTTATTTCAGATATTGTCGAACCGGTTTACTTTATTTCTTGTTGTTTTATATGTTTTTAATCTTTCACTTAAAATATTCAACTCTGTCATGCTATGTAAATATTCACTAAAATTAACAGATACTTTAGTACTTTTTTTTTTAAAAAATTCATCTACCACCATTAGATTTTTAAACTTATCGAATTCTGTATGTACATACCTTTAATCCGTTAACCAAAAACTGATTTAACAGATAAACAAAATCTCGCCAAGATGCATAAGGTTCTTTTTGTTTAGGCGATGATTTATTTATTTATTTATTTTTAGCAATAATGCTTTTAAACAGTCATAATTGCGTTTTTCAGCGATAATTACAACTGTTCACCACAAATTCATTTTTCTGTCGTAACAGGTTCCTTCGTGCGAAATTAAATGAGCTTAGTGAACATTTTGGCGGTTAAAAGTTTCAGTTTTGATTTCCTCGTTCAAATTCCAAACATTCTATCTCGCTAGCGGTTTCTCAATTTTGTCCTCTAATAATATTGTCCAGAATATATTTTGCATACTGTCCTTTCTATTTAGATGCTGTAGTAATATGGTTACTAAAATGAATTATTTTTGAATTTGATAGTGGTGAAGGTCATAGTTTTTAAGCTAATGAAAATTAATCAACCTTTCGAGCTTTAGATAAATAACTCATATCTATTCAAATTCCTTTAGAACAATATAAATAAAAATGTGTACAAACATTTTTCTGCAGATATTTATGATATTGCGGATAAAGATTTGAATGATGAATCACGTAAATAAAAAAAAACACAATATATATTCATCCTAAACTGCCTATGCACAGAACATCCCTTTATTTAACGCCAAAGAAACCCAGGTAACTTTTTTCTCTAGTTCCGTAAATCACCATAAAGTAGCGCATTCGAGCTTTAGAGTGGCTTACTCATTGGAATTAGCATTCGTTAAACACAGTAGACGATTTATAAAATATAAGATACCCTATAACTTTAGGTTGCGTTTTAGGGGAAAAAAACAGAATAGATTTAGAAAGGAATTTTCTGTTTACATGTCTTCTAATAAAAACAGGAAATAACGAATAAATACCTTTGTGAAAATTAAAATAATCAGTTATTCAACATTTTGAAGCACAAAAAATGCAAATTACAGCAGACACGCGTTTTGGTGTTACAAGGAACACCATTTTCAATGCAAAGAAGTGTAAGCTTCTAGATGAAAAGTCATCCGAAAAAGCAACACGGTGGAACAGGAGATAGTATAAATACCAAAAAATGGAAAATAGATGTTTCCTTACCCCCGCATAGATTATCGTCTCACCCTCCTAATCAAAATAATTCAGCTTTCAACACATTTGTTCATCGTGCATTGAATAGCTGTTCTTTACATGAGCTTCTTAATGCGGAACTTAACTATTTAAGAGCTGTGGCTGTTGATAGAGACTATCCGCTCACCTTAGTTGATTCCATTTATAAAAAATCTTTGCAAAAAATCTCAAAATATTGTTCTTACACTGCAAAAAATAATTGTTGTTTTTACAGTAATATACTACTTTTTCCTACAGTTTAATACTGCTCTTCTAAATAACAGAAAAAACTGTAAAACTGTTTTAGATTGCGCAAAACGATGCGCAAAAGGTGTTTCTTTTCATACGGGAAGAGAAACTAATGAATTCAAAGTATCGACAGCCATGTTAGTTATTTTTCGGGTGTGCTGAGACAGGACTGCTCAGCTGTAATCCAAGTTAAAGGTAAGTGCTAGTAATATTATTCATTCCCTTTTCTCAAAATGTAGTTTTTTTTTATCATCGATAATGTATGTAAAATAACAGTATTTATTTTGAAATCATAATTCGTATTCCAATATTCGTTGACGTTGACTTTGCAATTTCTTTTAGTTGCTAAGTTGTAGCGATTGCTTTATAGCAAAAATCCGAGTAGTTGTTGTGATTCTGAATATTTTACTGCCGGTATAATAGTTTTTAAACATTTTCTGAAACTCAAATTTGATTTAAAAATAAATCAGTTCCTTTCTTTATCGTTTTTAAAGTTATTAGAACATTAGATTTTGTTTACGATAATATTTTGTGTTATATAGCATGTGAATACTTAAAATTTAAATTCTTATGTCTTCTAGTAAATTTTTAGCGAATCGCGATTGACTTCTTCCTTCTGTTTTTTTTTCTTTCTTATGTTCAGTTTTAAATTCTTTAACAGTTTGCATTTAACCATTTTATTGATAAACTTTACGTTACAGCAATGTAAATAAATAAAATAACAACGTGACCGAGAGACATGCAAACAGTATCAAGTTTAATGATATTTTTGTTGAAGAATTTGCCACTCTGAAAGACTCAAAGTTCTCTGAACTCTGGAGCCAGCTTTCATACTTATCTAACAAAACTAAAATAATTATAATTAAAAAAAATCATCAATGAAGCACTCCAAAAAAATAAAAAAATAAATAAAAATAAGCATCTTTAGATACAAACACGAAACCCTTGTGTTTTAAAAGTTTTATATTTGGGTCAGTAAGAAATTAAAGTTTTACTTCTGGAAAAATGCACTAATAGCATTGAAACTTGTGAACTTAAAAATAATTTTAGAAACCATATTCAATGGCACTCGATGGGAGGTCACGGGAAGTCACTATGACCTCCCCAAAACTGCCATATTGGGAACACTTTGTCTGCCGATTCGGAAAATTTGGGGACATAATTGTAACGATTCAAATTTTTGAATTCTCGAATGTCCAAATTTCATTAGATATTGTACTTAATTGTGCGTACTTAATTTGTGCATGCACCAGTATTTTATTAATCGGCAAATATGTAAGTTCCGTTCGACAATTTGAGATTTGTCATATTTTCTTCGCCTTGAAGGACATGCTCATTTAGAAAAGTAGATACCTAGAACTACAGTAGAATTTGAAACTCTTTTAACCTTGAAATCGTCAGTTTCCTTATGTTTTAACTTTAAGAACCCTTTGAGTCTTAAAGTTTGGTATCAATGCGTTTATGATGAAGACAAAAACTATATTAAAAATACTGAAAAATGTGATTCTGTACTTCACTGTCTTTCACTGCATATAAAAAGTAAAAATATGTCAGATTGTTATCCACGTAAAAAGAAAAATTGCAGAATTTCGTTTAAACCTGTAACGGATATTCAAGCCAAAGCCGGGTAAGATCTTTTGCATTTAAATGCGATGGGTTCCTTAGCAGTTGAGTTCTTTAGGGGGGGGGGATTATTTTCACAATAATAGACGATTTTTCAAAAAAGTGAGGTTTTCGAATACTTTGTCAGGTTTCAAAAGAGAACAGAGAAAATTACGGGAAAAATTCGATTTCAAAAAGAAACTTCTGAACACCCGGTTTGAAATTTAAATTAGCGACCAAAGCATAAGAATCGAAAAAACCAACAAATCCTCCATTTAACAAAGTAGCGTCATAGAACATTATAACTAAACATTAATGAATGGAATTAGAACACTTTTAAATGAATCAGGGGTTTGCATCAGCAGTTTTGAGCCGAATCAGCTATGTGCTTCCACTACTTACGGACTAGAGCGGTTTTAAAAGGAAGAACCAAAACCTTTTTTAAACTATTTGAGGGAAGAAAGCCATCTATTAAACACTCCCGTGTTTTTTGGCTGTATTTCGTATATTGCACTTCTAAAACAGAAAATAAGCAAATTGGATATGAAAGCTAAACAGGGAGTCATGGTAGGATATGCGTTTTAAATGAAAGGTTATAGAATTTGGGATCCCGAAAATAGTGAAGTGACAGAAATGCTGAATGTTAAATTCGATGAAAATAAATTCTGGGCGGGAAAAAAAATAGGAACGGGAAACAGAGGTATACCGTTTTATTTCACTTCTGAGTAAATCTGAAGTAGAAGAAGAATATCCTGAAAATCATGAAATAGCATGTTGTGAGAATTAAATTGGTTGAAGAAATACCAAGGCAAAGCATATATTGACACGACGATTCTAAAGTCCGAATCGTGAAACCGAGGTTAATTGTTCTGAAAATAACATTGAATATGACCCAAAATATTTTGATTTCATTTCTGATGATAATTCAAGAAAAGTATCAGATTCTGATGAAGATAGGGGGGATAATTCAAGTAAACTAGAAACTAACATTTCCGAAGATGTAATTCCTTCGAATTTGAAACAAAGTTTGAGAATGCCAGAAAGGGAAGATTGGCAAAACGCAACAGAACAGATGAGCAGAACGAAATAATTCGCTTCAAAGCCAGACTGGTAATTTTAGGTAACAACCAGCTATTGGAGGGGGGGGGGGGATACTTTTCGCAAGTGTTCTCTTCAGTAATTTCCTTTCCTTTGGTTGAGGCTTTCTTTTCAATTTTTGTGTATAAGTTACATTGGGTCCATTTCCGAGCAGATGTCTGCAATACGTATCTATATGCGGATTTAAAAGAAGAGATTTGTGAGACAACCTGAAGGGTTTGTCGGTCCCTGAAATCTAAATTTTGTCTGTAAACTGAATAAATCATTTTTATTCTGATACAGATTACGCCTCAAATCAAGACGACTGGAATATAATGCCGGGGGGGGGGGGGCGCTTGTAATGTTTTTGGATAGGGTACGAATAATATGGTGTACATTCAAACAAAAATACGTAGCACTCTCAACGATAGAAGCAGAGTATATTTCAGTTAGTGAACAATCTAAGGAAGTTATGAGAATAAAAAGAATTTTAAATGCCACGAAAAGAATTCAGTATTTTAGACTGATTGTCACAGTATAGAGCACTATTAATCTAGTTGCGATCGATTTTTCTAATTCTGCAAGAAAAAATTGCAGAACTAAGCAGATTGATGTGGGGGTACCATTTCCTACGGAATTTGATTGATGAAAATGAATTTGGAATAAATTTTGTTGAGAAACTAAAAATAATTTAGCTGATTGTTTCACAAAACCTTTCTGTAGGGAAAATTTACGTAAAGCTTGAATTGCAATGACATATTTTTCTAGAGTGTTTTTTTTTTTTTTTTTGAAATGTCTCAATTATTCCATTATGTTTAAGCTATAATTTGTGCACACAAACGGATGGACTATAATATTTTTTAATTTTTTATTCATGTCTTAATGTATTTCCTTTTTTCGGTGTGCTGGCGTGCCAAGAAGGGGGAAATTTGCTAGCGAATATTTTGTTACTGTCCCTCCAGCGCACGAAGGAAAAACAATTGTAGTTGATTTCATTTTGAATTTGTGCCTGGTGATATGGTTGCGGTTAGGTATTTCGGAAAAATTTAAACTATAAATTTCATTCTAGCCGCCTGAATTTACTTCATTTAAATTTATTCACTAATGCATTATCATTTCTTTATTTTTAGTGGTATGCAAATGTAAAGAACTACGTAACTTGTGACCAGAACTGAATGGAATAATGGTTGTCTCATTTTATCAAGATAACAGTTCGCGGTTGTGCTTCGCTTGGAATTTCAAATAAGCCTCTAGTCTGAACGATGTGCGATAATTCACTTTGTGACATGAATGCCGGCAACGGAAGTTTATAAGTATCTCTTTTCATTTATATTTTTGTGTTTTCGGATGTAATTTGTAATTACCAATGCTTTTGAGTTTTAAAGCGTTCTTAGCCACGTAAGCCTATTCGACGGTCTGCGTGCCATATTGGACACCTGAAGCTGATTTTTGTGGCCCGTTGTCAGGTTCTATGTTACAATCAAGAACTATCTTTTGGAAGAAGTTAAACTCAATTTTATTTTGTTTTGATTAAAATGTGATCGGTCATACAATTTATTTAATTCTGAATTTTTTAAATTTGTAATTCAATATTATATTTTACGGGTAATTGAATATTATCACTTCAAGAATCACCGGAATATTGAAATTTCTGTTGCTAGAGCTAAATTAGACGTAAATTTCTTTCATTATTATTTTTTTTTAATTTTCCAGTAAATTTTGGAACACTGATTCTTTGTTTTTACATGTTATTAAAATCGAAGGAACCTAAACAGAATGTTAAAAGTACGATGTATTACAGCGTATGAAACTTTCTTCGCATATTCAGACTTGCAAATGTGAACATGTTTAAATCTACAGTTAAAAGTGGTGCGGTCTTCCGGCGAAGCATTTTCAAGAAGGATAGCATTGTTTATAACAAGGACGGTGGGCCAAATGTGGACTTGCAATTCCTTAATCATTAGAACTGACCCTACCAGATTTACTCTATTTTGACATGTTTGACGATTTATTATTTTGTTGAAAACTTTAAACTTTTCTGACCGAATTTTCATTTTTTGCTGAATTTACTTTAACTAAGCCATTTTGATTTTGGGAATATAGAATTGTTTCTTCCAGATTTCAGGTACATTCCGAAAAACTTAAAGATAAATTGCCTAAATCCTCGCAAAAAAAGTGCCACTTAGAAAAAAAAAGCCGCTGGTGGCTTAAATGGGGACATCGATAGTTGTTCAAAACGGGGGTCGGGGCGGGGGGCTTCCCCATTTTGAAAGACATAGAATATACATGAAACATCATAAACTATGCTTAAATATTAAGACATATATAAGATAGAATGTTCTTACGATATTATTTTATTTCAACTCAAATGACTCTTCAAAGTAATTCCTTTGAACTTAAGGAAAAATCTCCAAAAAATTAAATTTTAACAATATAATAACACAATTATGGATTAAAATGCAGGAAAAAAATATTTTAAAAAAATAAGTAAAATATTTCATATTAAGTACAGACAGAGTTCTAAATAATTATTTTACGTCACACTTTGTTTAATATTCAGATTTCTAATAATGGGCAGCTGTCAAAGAAAAAGAAAATGAAGCTGGTATCAGTTGAACATACCTCGAGCTGTTAACAAGTGTTGGAAAGGAATATGGGTTACAAAAAAAAAAAAAAAAAGAAAGTAAAAACGTCTACGGTTTTCAATGCTACTGTAGCAACTTGGGGGGGGGGGGACTAAAAGAGGCTAGATACAGTATTCATTGTTTTGAATGAATACCCCAATATTTCCCAATTGGTTGTCCTAAACTTCGACCTTGCTCCATTTTCTAAAAAGATATTTCTCTACCTTATCCTTATTTTCGTTTTGAAGTAAACATATTGCAATTCGATAATCTGGAGCCTATTATAAGAAGAGACTAGTTTCAAGTTGTATCGTCCTTAAAACATTTTAATTTTTTCTTTAGGCCAAGATGTTAGTCCCATTTCGGAAAACTTTCCGCTGCTTTTTTTTTTAATTCTTCACTTACAGAAGGAGTTACTCTCCCGATCACTTCAGTTAGCCGATCAAAAAAAAATAATAAACATTATTCTTAATCAACAGTCTCATATGTAATTAAAAATCCTTCAAAAATGCCGAAAATTAAAAGGATTTTTCTTTAAATTGTACTTCAGAAACCAGTACAAGTGCGTTTCTTTGTATGGAAGAAAAAAATGTAAGATATTATTTTCTTTCTTTTTTGAGTTCTTATGTAAAGTATCCAGATTAAGTCTACTTTAATTAGACATTAATAACCACCGTTACAAATGCTTAGCTTGCAAATTGCTGCCAAAAAAAATTTTCTCCTTAAAACAGCATAAGCGCTTAACTGGTTCCTGAAATAAAAGGTTCAATTACAATTTAGGTATATGTTGAGAGGTTTCAAAATAAAAGCAACTCCCAAGGCAATTTCAGATCATTCAGAGTCATAATTTTAATCATTTTAGGGCGTATTTTTATACCTACGTAATTTGATTTTTCCATGTATGTTTTTTGATGTCCACAAGTTTTATGAGATTCTAACAATTTTTTATTTTGACAGATGCTTTCATAATATAAGTTCTAATGATGGCACCGAAGTCGGCTAAGGTGTCACAAAGAAGCAAGTTTGTGATGTAAAAACGCTGACCTTGAAAAAATTAGCATTCGATTTTAAATGAATTTCTGCAATTTCACTGTAAAAACTACTAATCGATATTCAAAGGTGATGTATACGAAATAAAATAATTTGGCAATTTTTATTGGTGTGAATGTTTCGTTTTTTCTCATGAAAACATTATAACAGAATATAAAGTTATATAATTTTTGGAGTAGTAAAACCAATTTTTAACTTAATACTAGTAGTGATAAACCTGACAGATTTTATTATACTAAGTGAAAAAATTGTTTCTGTTTTGTTCTGCTTTGGAATTTTGAACCGTCATATATTTGTTTTCATCTATGAAAATTTTAAAAGGCTAATAGGATAAAGTATTATCTAATCTATAATAATCAGTTTACAATAAAACCATTCTGTGCAGTCTAAATACTGCACATATGGTGTGAAAAGAAGTTGATTTGTTACTAGTATTTCTGAAATAAAGTAGGTCCATATGCAACTTATAACATTAAAAAAAAAGAAAACCATAAAAATATTCTGTTTTACCAGAAAAAGAAAAATAAATGCACTGAATTGCATGTATAAAGTTAAAATAAGTTTAAAAGTTTAATGGATTGCATACAGCAAAACATTTCCCACGTTATGCTGCACATTTCAGCAACTCAATAATGCTGGAAGTGAAAAAAGTACTTTTAGTGAAGATACGATGTAGTATTTTCAGTTATGTATAAAAAACTTTCTAATTTTTAATACCTTCATGGATCAAAAAGGTTTGTTTTATGAAAACGCTATAACTGTTCTGAAAATAAAGCTTCAGACCATATTTTGCAATTTCCTTCTATTTGTAAATTTTTAAGTTTGCAATAGAGCTAAAAGTTTTTTGTATAAATGAAAATGCGACACTTTTTCTTCTTTAACAGGTATTTGTTTTGTGTGCAAGGAAAATATCAATAAAACATATATTTAACAGCAGTTAATTATTTTTATGTAAAAGGCTTTTATATTTCTTTACTTGTCGCTTTTCATAGCCTAAAACATTATTTTTTTTGGTTGAAAAACTTTAGAAAAGGAACCGATTTCGTATGTAGGCTGATTTCTACAACTTACATACAAAATCAATTGCTTTACTTTTCTAAATTGTTCTTCAGCTGTAAAAGCAGTGATTTCGACTATGAAAAGAAACAATGATAGGGTGAAAAAACCCTTTTGCATAAAAAGTGATATATATTTATTTTATGGTTTACTGCTGTTAATTTTACTGTACAAATCATTTTTTAAACCGTATACTACTGCTGCTTTTATGGCGCAATTTAGCTGATTCCGCAGCATAATACTGCTAACTTTACAGTTTCATACTGTTAATTTTGCTGGGCAATTCCGTTAAAAAACAGTATATTACTGTTAATTTTACATATCTCTGTTAAATTTACAGGTTAAGTCATTCCTAAAACAGTATATTACTGCTAATTTTACAGTTAGATACTGTAAGCTTTACAGGGCAGTTCCATTAAAAAACAGTATTTTACTGTTAATTTTGCAGTCAATCATTGTTAATTTAACAGGGCAATTCCATTAAAAGACTATATTACTGCTAATTTTACAGTTAGATACTGTAAGTTTTACAGGGCAGTTCTATTAAAAAGCAGTATATTACTGCTAATTTTTCAGTTTATCGCTGTAAATTTCACAGTAAAAGTCTGTTATAAAACAGTATATTACTGCAAATTTTACAGTTTAGAATTGTATTTTTTGCAGTTTTTCTTTGGAATGCGAGCTGCCAGTATTTTACTGTAAAAACAACAGCTTTTTTTTTGCAGTGTAATAGAACTTTAAACACTAAGAATTTAGTTGTTCTGCCTTTCTTCCCTGGTATTAGTTTTCAGGTTGCTAAGATTCTGAAGCGATTCCTATTCCAAAATGTGTTTTCTCCCATTAACAAACTTTCGTTCTCTTTATGAGTCTCTCTTAATGAGTTGAACATTTAAGTTTAATGTAGCAATGTTCTGAGCACTTTAACTTGAAGTATTTAATATACGTGCTTGAAGTGACTTTCCACATCATCGATTAAGATAAAGACATTTAACGAGATAATGCAATGCTGGAGGGATTAAGTTATAACATCCAAGATTAATGCTCTAACTTAGAATTAGCGCGTTAAGTTTTGTGCGCAAAATAATTTCCGTGCTTAAGGTAAGAGAGTGGGCTATTCAAAGCTGTGTTCTAGGTTAGAACATTTATAATACCACACATGATAGCATTTGGTGGTTTATTTGAACGTAAATTACTGAGTTAACGCTGCGGTCAATACATCAAAAATCTGTTAATAACATACATTAGACTTTTACATTTGCATTTAACTTTGAAGTGTGCTAGTAGAAAGCATTTAAAGTTCAATGCACAAAAACTTTAAAATATGTTCTTCCAAGCTGTGATATCATTCGAATAACTTTTCAAATACCTGATATAAATGACTCAAGAATTTCTAATTTTAAATTAAAAATTATTTCTAAAGTGAGCGTTAGGGTTTTTTTTTTTTTTTTTTTTGTATTCCAAACGTTTCTCTTTTCTACCACTTTAAAGCTATATTCAAATGAAATTCTTTGTGTGAGAGTTAACAAATCGTCTTTTTTAATTCGTTAAAGGCAAATATTCTCAATAATTCGTATTATCGGTAGTTTTGCTGCAGCTTTAAAATTAACCTACTACTTTATATTGTGTTCTTTGATTGTTTTACTTTTTCTATTTTTAATGACTTACAATAATAAAATGTGGGTTTCCTGCGTGATGAAACAGTTGAATCGGTAATGGCAGGATGTAATAAAAAAAGATTTC